>NC_081413.1:101202238-101387238 GCF_030272615.1 Cryptomeria japonica | reverse complement strand
CCAAAAAGCAAAGAGAAATAATTTTCCCCAAAACATAACTCCCAGTGCATGCGAGAGTTCTCCCATAATTAAATTCATTAATTTTGTTTTGTAACTCCCATCATGCAAATAACATAATTAAATGCCCTTTAAAATAATATTATCATTATTATTATTTCTTTTAACAATAACATAGATTATTTTATGTGTGCAAAAAATATATCAATTTAATTATTATTTAAAAAAATTAATTTCTTGAGTACAATTAAATACCAAGTTAAACATTTAATTAATCAATTTAATTTTAATCTTGCACCATTTACATTTAATTAATTAAATAATTAATCAAAACTATTTAAGTACCATTTGATTATAAAATTAATCTTTTTTGCAAAAATAATTAATTAACATAAGCCAAACTCTAAGAAGACAATGTCAACAACATACATGAAAACAAAAGGATGGGACTGACAATAACAAGACTAACTACAACCACAAGGAAACCTGACAGGGAGGTTGTGTCTAGGGTTTGACTGATATCTCGGATTTCCACTTTACCATTAGGTTGGAGAGAATGCTCAGACCCGAAGATTCAAGTGGAGTCGATGCTCGATACCTGTAGCTGCATAAGCAAACTGTCGAACATGTGCATATAAACCATATAGCAACACACTATAAAAGGGAATGGAAGCAAAGTAGCTTGCCCATAGAGAGCACTACAACGCTTTTCCCCTTCACCCAAACACATCAAAGATAAAATACAGTGTAAGACCAAAAAAAATAATCATCTATGAGCATCAAGATCAAATCCTAAACATTACATATATAATCCATCTCAATAATCATCTAACTCTCAGAGCGTAGATACATCAAATAAACATATCATAATCAACAATATGAAAAACATCATTATTCTAACAATCCACATAGCATAGAGTATAAGTGTCACATATGAATCCAGAGAACATAGGTAAACATCACATCCAAAATAAAATCGACCAACACCAAAAGGTTTGAAACCACATAGAACGCTCAAAAACATAAAGTCTGACAAGCCAAAAGAGAGGGGGCACTACATAGTTTACATAAAATATAATATTTATTTATGAATAGGATAATACATTATTAATTTCATTAGAAAGATGAAGAAATGCTTGAAAGAATTAAGGTGATGAAAATTAAAATGGATGTTTGTAAAGAAGACCACAAAAGAATCCCTAACTCTAAAGTTGATTATAGATGAGGAAATCATACTAACATCAATCATTCCACAACAATCAATCAATAAAAAAAAAATACAAACCTCAATTGTTCAAATATAAATCCTTCAACAATAATCAATCAATAAAACAATTATACAAGCCTTAATTATTCAAATATAAATCCTTCAACAATAATCAATCAATCAAAAAATTATACAAACCTCAATTATTCAAATATCAATCACTCAAATATCAAACAATTATGCATTAATTCATTCAAGAAATAATTAAGCATCCATGAAAGGCGATAGAATCAACAAAGGTAAAATAAAAGTAATGCACATTAAAATGGTTTTTGTAATGGCTCATGTCACTTTATGCTCAACTTGATTTCAAATATATCACCTCTAACTTCATTGATCGTGCTTGATGGGTCTTTGTCATCCATTCTCAATGTTTTTTCTAGGTCTATTGGTTCTCTAGTTCCCATGTCATTGGGGGCTCCCAGTGCTGTCTTTGTTGCTACTTCATTTGGTGTTGTTAGGTCATCATTGGGAGCTCCCACGAGATTAGCTAGTTCTACCATTCCTTTTCCTTCCATTGAGGTCGCATCCTCTATCTGTATAGACAAATCTTGTCTCTATTGCTTGTAGCTTGGGGTTCAATGGGGTCTTTGTCCTTTGCTTTGGCATGTCCTCTGTCTTTTCTATCAATGGTTTTGTTGGCCCTCCCTTGAAGGTGGGTTTAGACCTCCCCCTTTAGGTTTTGGATTCCTTTGTTCCTATATTTAGGAGTGTTGGTATTTTTGGGGTTGGAGATGTGGGGGCTTCTAGTCTTGTGGCTTAAAGTTGGGATTCTTGGAGTTTTGCCTAAGTGGCTAGGTCTATTGTTGCTACTCCTTGAAGGATTTCTAGGCCTCTTCATTTTGTCAATCTACCACAATGGTGGCATGTGGTCAATATGTGATGGATAATGAAGAGTTATACCTTTGTAGGGGTTTGGTTTGCAAATTCTTTGGTCTCTAGCTTGCTCTACTAGATCTTCATTTTTGGTTTATGGGTTCTTGGTGGCCCCTCGAGGTTAGTAAGATTGAGATTTACCCCTTTGATAAAGGCTTATTCATAGCTTCTTTTTCTTCTTTGGAGGACAAGAACTTGATTTTAGGTCAGTTATAGGCTGAGATAAGCATATCTAGTTGATTTAGCTAGAGTTTTAGAGGTCTGCATGGTGATTTAATCGAGTTATGAGATCCAGTATTGCGATTGGTTTTTCTATTGTTCAGTGTTGATCAGTGTTCTTGATTTTACTCTGCATCATTCCCCGTTGCAATATCTTGGTTTGCAGATTTGGTAGAGAGAATTCTCTCTCTCAAGCCTTGGACTATAAATTTCATACCCCTTTTGGAATCACTTTTTGTGCATCTAGGGTGGGTTCAAATTCCTAATCTTCCTCTCCAATTCAAGAGGTGTTTGTTATGAAGCCACTGGTAATTTGATTGGTCAATTCCTGAAGGTTGATGAGTCTACTTCCATCATGGGGTACTTTACCTATGCTCATTATAGAGGAGGGGATTTTTTACCTCTAAGATGATATATCCTAGAGAAAAAATCAATCTGCCACTACCTCACTTATACTGGCGCTAAGGGTGAGCCAGGGGATAACAAAATAAAACTATACTAATAGAGAAATGGTTGAATGATTAAAACACAAAAATGATGAAATACAAGAATCTAAACTAACAACACAACACATAATTAAGAGTAGATTATACCAGAGAAATGAGGAGGTCTCAAGTCTCAAACGCCAATGCGGCGTGTTGTTGTCTATATGACCAAAGAACACATCATCCCACAAAAAATTTACAATGACCCTCTTCGGCTGCGCAAAACCTATTTTTCACTTGCACACACAAATACAGGGGGGGGGGATGCTGGGGTTTGTATAGGGGTTTGCCTCAGTCAGACCCTCATTTTGGTGTTTCCACCTCCACGGACAACCATACAGATGTATTGGATAAAAGAAAAAATGCAAATAGAAACTATAGCTTAATGGAAGCAAACCCCTATTGCAAATAGACAAAAATGATATATTGATAAGCTAAATGCACCTATATTATAGATGTAATTAAATATATGATAGATAAATTGAATGTAAGGATAAAACATAGATAAATGATAAAGAGAAGACACGACATGTAGCCAAACCCCCCTTTTCAAGATATGAGCGTGATGAAGTTCAAGATGCGTGCTTGTTGTTGCAAGATGGTTGCAAGAGTGATGCAGATAGAGAGTATGATAATGCATGTAGAGTATTCAAGAGAGCATATAGAGAAAGAGAGAGCCCAAAAAATCTTGAGGAACCCCTTCAAATGAGCAAATAAGGGCTTTTAAAACTGAAAAGAAGTACAGAGAGCCATTACAACTGAAAGCGAGCCAAGGGAAATGCATTGGAAGGTGTCTAACTAATTGTAGGATCCAAGATTCCATAAATCTATCATGACGTTAGCACGACATACAAACGTTTGTGCAGCGCACTACCATCTTCTCAAAGATAGGCCCAAATGGGGTTCTGAGGCAAATGGGGGGTCCTTGTCTTCGGGGGCCATGATGTCAACATGAGTAGATTTTGATCATGAGTTTGTCATTAATGCACTGGGCGCCATGCATAAGTGTCATAAATGCACTAGGAACAATTTAGGACACTACATTTCCCCCCACTTTAGTGGACTTATCAACTCAAGGGATCAAGCGCACTAAAGTAGCTTCAGAAAGATAAACTCATTAAGCTCATGTAGTGCAATAAATGCAATAAATTCTTAGCCCAAAAAGGATACTATAGAGGCCGCAAAGGTCAATTCAGCAACAATGGATGATGCCCCCAAATCTCCATGAGAAACCATAGTATTTCGCGTGATGTCCCCAATACTACAAAATTCAAAGATGTTTTAGCATGAAAAATAGAGGAATCTACTTCGATGAGAAGAATGCTTAAGAAGCGTTAGTATGAATAGAAGAGAAAAATATGATAAAGGAGAGTATATGCCCCCTTATTTTTTTCCTCCAATGAGGTGGGGAAAAGAAGAAGGAAAACAAGCCAAAATTGTCCCAAAATGATCAAGAAAAATTCTGGGCAAAAATTAGGCTATATGTACTTGAAAGTGGGCCCTGGGAAGGGTCATTTTTACTATTCACCAAGGCCATTTGTGTTGAGATTTGTATAGAGTCAAAGTGAAAATTCCATGCAGACAGGAGCATAGGGAGAGCAAGATCAAGGATCTTCAGACCATGGTGGAGTAGAGCGGTGAGCTTGAGCAAGTATGCCTCGAATCGCACTAGTAGGCTTGATTTTATGCATGTTTTTTTAGCATTTTTCAGTTTTGGGGTTGCGTAGGCGTTTAGGGGATGTGTCTGAGTCCTAGCTCCATGCATCTATCTAGGGTGCACATTATCACCCAAGAACTACGCGTTAGTCCCCTCGGGATGCCGACATCCATGAGATGCGTTGGTGTCTCAAGGACGCGTTGTTGTCTAGATCAAAGAGTTGATAGAGAATGATGAGAAGTTTGTGTTTTTGTGCAGACTTTGTTTGAGATGTGGGAGCATACTTCAGGATATATACTATAGATACTACGGGACCGAGCCAAGGAGTTTGATGGACTTGAAAAGCACTGAGAGGGGGGGTGAATCAATGACACCAAAAATAAAACTACTTCAAACACTAGCCGGTAGATGAGCTTAATAAAACTTTTAAACACAATGCATGCAATCCAAAATGATATAACAACATCCGCAAAAAGTAAAGCATCCACCATAACACAAGTGTTTGTACGTGGAAAACCCAAATAGGTAAAAACCACGGTGAGATGGAACTCACAAGTTAACTATCTACAGTAATAGATAACTGACCAGTTAAGGTCTACAAAGTGCTCTACTAGGAACGAATCTTGTTAGAGATCCCAAAGCTTGATTAGAAGCTTATACCCTGTTAAAGGTAGTACCCTGTTAGGAGTAACCTCGGTGGAGGATTTTTGAATCCAAACTAATGGATCACCCTATTAGAGGATTTATACATTGAAGCTTGTTAGAGCTTACCTGGTTAGGGGATTTGATTATGTTGTAATTGTTTTAAAACAACAGGATTGGTTTGATCTGTTCTAAGTCGCACAATACTTGCTTGATCATATCCTTCTAAACATATTCAACACTGCTCTTCTGCATACTCTGCAACTTAACTCTTTTTACCTTTGCACATAACATAACACTTTCACTTATATCAAATAATTCATTGCGATGTCAATATATAAACCTTATGATTTCATGTCGGCCTCTAAAAAACATAACACCATTTCCTAGGTGCACTATATCTAGACAAGTGATCATAACTCATCACAAAAATTACCACCAAGCAGTCGATGCTAGTAACTCATCATGATCTATGGTAACTCATCACAAAATTACCGAACCAGTTGGAACAATCAAATACCGATTTGAGTAAATCATATGAACCGTTGTCCTTGAATCTTTGCTTGATCTCCATATTGATCTTCATCTTGATGTCGACTTAGTATAATCATAGGTTTTCTCTTATACACATACCGGTTGACACAAAGTACCAGTTATAGATAAACCTCTTAGTATAACCTCTAACATACCGGTTGATAGTGTAAACAATTGAAGTTACATCGTCAATATAATCATGTGTGTGTGTGAGTGTTTCATCAATGACAACATATGATGAATACATTACAATCATCATCAAGCCAACAGAGTTGTCAGTTGCGGATAGATGGCTACTCAAGAGAGTGGGACTATGGTGGACCTTCCATCTACTAGAGTTCTAGTTCCATGCATCGATGTTGCTAGCCCTGATGAAGAGATGGGATGCAGATACTATGTCTTTCCATCTTCCTATAGGGGAGATGAATGTGACATTGATTGATGTATACCACATCCTCTGATTACCTATCCAAGGGTAAAGAGTATCCCCTACCATCCTGTCAGGAGTAGAGTTAGGGAGACAGTAGGAGTGGGCCCTCAGTCGGAGAGTTGACATGATCAGACACATCTACTTGCGAGCATTGGGCTAGGGCCGAGTTTTGATTCCCTTGGTTCAACGCATCATGATAGCAAACGTGGCGCACCAGGTGCTGACTAATGGTCACAGATCAAAGCTAATCCAGGAGATGGAGGAGTGTGGTATTGTGTACACGTGGGGCCAAAGCATGCTCACACACCTTTACTATGAGCTCTCCTACTATGTGCACCATGAGTACCAGAGTTTGATAGCGTGCACCTTACTATAGGTTTGGATCTATGAGCATATCACATGCACATGACTAGTCGGATTCCCAGTACCGATTCTCCTAGACATGTTGAGGGTACATGATTACCCATTATGGAGCAGCGAGTGGTAGACTAGAGATCTCACATACTGGAGGGTCACCATTGACCATCTTAGGATCAATGACATCGTTCAATAACCATACTTGGACATGGGGGTCTAGACTACAAACTGCATCCAGCTCCCATAGCTATAGCGTGATTGGTTCCTGCTCAGTCGCTAGGATCACATCGTGACACCCTACTAATAGCAATAGTGTATGTGACATTTTGGTTAGGTGTAAACCATCCCACCCCTCACTCCCACATATGTTCATTTGACTAGGAGCGTGGTGCGATCGTAGGACCTACCCCACCCACCCTCAAAGATGTTTGTTATAGTTTCGAGGGGAGTGTTGATGATGACATCACACCACAAGTAGACATTGATGATGTCAGATTCACCCAGGACTTCACAAAATGGTGGGGAATGGTAGGGCTTGCATTGATCTTCCCACCAAATGCAACACAAGGGGATGTTGGAGCTTTAGGAGGAGACAATGATGATCAATCCCCCATGAGTGATGAGGGCGAGAGGCCAACGCAGAGACAATGAGTGGGGAGCCTGAGCCTAGAGAGATCAACACCAGTAGTGAGAGGGCTCCCACCATCGCCTATCATACCACCATCTGCACCACTAGCCCAGGCACCAATACTAGAAATAGTTGTGGGGGCGTCTACTTGTAGGGCACCTTCACGAGATCCAGACTGGTAAAGGGGCGATCCTGGTATGCATTGTGATTTCAATCTATACATTTCAATCATTCTCATATATGCTTTGATATATAAATATATATACATGCAAATATTTTGATGTTATGGATACTGATAGAAGGATGTTTTGTGTTTGCAGAGGGCGTTGTTGAGTAGCTAAGATTCATTCATCAGGAACTTGCAAAGATCATCCCTAATGTACAGATCCAGGGTCCTTTACTAGATGCATATCGTCCCCTCCAGACAACAAGGAGACACACCCACTTGTTCGAGCAAGTAGCACAATTGAGAAAAGGATATGAGGAGGGTCAAGTGGATTTGGTGCAAGGAGAAACACAATGGCCACCATGATGGGACATATGGATTAGGCTTTGCTGGAGGTCCGCTCTGTCCTCGAAGAGAGAGATCAAGCAGTGACACAAGCTACGAGTGTCTATAGGGCATGTGACACTCTCCAAAGCCAAGTTGATGACCTCCAATGGCAGGTGGATGTCACATAGCAAGCCACAGCTGGTCACCTTGACCACCCCCGAGTGTGCCAGCTGCTAGAGGACTTGGAGGCAGCTCACCAGAGAGAGGCTGCATTGCAGGAGGAGCTCATGATGCAACGGGAGACCATGGCAGAGCTGTGGGGGGAGCTCAGGGGTTTGCGGTCATGAAACATTACTACTATGAGATCATAGTCTACCTTAGATAGACAACCATCATGCCGAGATCAGGATCCTCCAACACCTATGACTTTGGGAACCCATCCTCATCAGGGGTCATGAGACATTTTGAGTTGTATAGATTGATCCATTTTTTATTCACCGGATGTAAAACATTTTTATTTATTTATATACAGATGTACTAATGTAGTTTAGAGACACATGACAACATCACGTTTTTTTGTAGTGATGTGATACATTTACATTGATAATTTACATTGACATTGTCCATACAGACATACATACACACACACACACACACACACACACACACACACACATATATATATATATATATGATGCTCTGCAAAATGGACAATGTTAGATTAAACTCTGTGGTTGTATAACACACAAAAACACAACAAATTGTTAGTGTTAATCAACCAAAAACTAATCTAAGCAGGCATATCAAAAGAGACACTAAAAACATGCTAGAATATTTAACCATAGAAACAAATATCACAAGGCATCTCCAAATGCCTTCTAACATGTCCTTATCTCCTTCTCCTTTGTTCCTCTCCTCTCCAAGTTCCAAACTAGTGTAGCTCTCAGCAGCTTTTTGCACTATGGATGCTTATGGAGGTTCAAGATTGTAGATGATTACTCCAAATGCTATGCAAATGTGAATAAAAGCTAATATTAGATGCTATGATGCTAAAATGATTTATTTTAGGCCAAAATAACAAGATATTAGTGATTTATGCTAAATGCTCTCTAAAATTCTCTATAACTTAGATGCATACAAGTTTTCAAGACCTGGATTATGAAGAAATGGGCTCTATTTATAGGAAAAATGGAGCAATGGATAGTTGAGATTGAGTAATCTCAACAAGGGTCAGGATTGAATGATATTCAATCCATGTGATGGCTTTCAACCCAATCTCAGGATGACAAGTGTCAATATGAGATAGGTTGAGAGGAGAGGGAATAAACATTAAATGTTTGACATGACCTGAGAGTTAACTTGGGAGTTAAGGTCAAGGTTAGGTTGAATGAATAAATTCTTTATTCAAAGAATAAAGCTTTTATCCAATGGATAAACTCTTGTGCAAAGGCAAAAGGGATAACCATGGTCAAAGCAATAAATGCTTGAGGAGACACATGAGTGCAAGTTGAATTAACTATAAATGGTTATGTAAGAGCCATTAATGGTCATGTAAGAGCCATTAGTGGTTTTGGAAGACTTTAGAGGTTAGATTGTTGAACACACCAAACATTTAATGCTTTTCAAAGACTTTGAAGTCTTTGAGAAGTGACTCCAAGTTGCTTAGGAATGTAACAATAATTAGGGGATGGATTAGGCTATTTGATTAGGATTAGATAGGTTCTAGAAGAATTTAGGAAGGGCAAGTGAGAGATGCAAGTGGATTTGGTGGGTGAGGGAAAATAGGTTTTTTAATTAAAATAAAATAAATTTATTTCAATAAATGTGTGCAAGTTGCATTTGTAGGAAAATACAAGTGGGAGGATAAATGATTTAAATAAATGTTTTATTTAATTTATTTAAAAGAGGAAAGAGGATTAAATTGAAAAAATAGAATTTATTCATTTAATTGATCGTGAATTTGGTTTAATGAATTAATTAAAATAAATTGAATAATTTATTTAATAAATAGGAGAATGTTTGAAGATGAATTAATTAAATATTAATTTAATTAATTGATGGCTTAGTGGATTTTTAATCAAATAAATATGAAATATTCATTTAATTAAAATGGACAGATTTATGTGACTACAATATATATATATATATATATATATATATGTATGTATATGTATATGTATATGTATATGTATATGTAAATGTGTATATGTATATACATATATACATATATGTATGTATATATATATATATATGTATATGTATGTAGATATGTATACATATATATACATATGTGTGTGTGTGTGTGTATATATATAAGATTCGGTGTCCCGATCTTATCCCATGTCATTATGGATAGATGTACTTTTAGTTTTATATGCTCATTATGTATGCTCATGTGATGGATGGTTTAGATTAGATGTACATCATGATATAATTTACATATTGTTGTACATATGCATGATTAAATTTCATGATGATTATTATATAGCCATGTTTGAGATATAGATAGAACATGTACATGCATGCATGCATGCACACACACACATACATGTATATGCACAATAACTTCATAACATAGAGATGATTGGATGTGTTGATGAAGATGTATCATGACATAACCACCATAGAGATCTAGGTGTCATACACAAGATACACATAGCTTTTCTTCTATGCAGGTGCAAAGTGTTGACAAGTTCCTTGAGAGGTGTACCATCCATATGAGATAAACCATAGGCACCTGAACCATAGACAAAAGTGACGACGTATGGACCCAACCAATTTGGGCTAAACTTCCCTCTTTGATTGGTGGTGCATTTACATTTCTCTGATTCTCACAAAGATCCAGGTCACCTATCTTAAAGGTTTGAGGTAGCACTGTTTGGTTATACTGATTAGATAAAGACTTTTGACAAGCTTGAGGATGTTGAAGGGCCTTCAAATGGTGCTCATCTAACAATTCAAGCTAATTAAGATGAAGGGTACAATAAGAATCATCATCAATAAGCCATTTTAGGGAGACGTATAATGATGGAATTTCTAACTTGAGAGGTATGATAGCATCAACGCTATACACAAGGTTGTAGAGCATTTTCCTCATAGCCATACGTATACTCATGTGATAGGCCCATAATGAGTATGCTAATTTTTATCGCGTTTTGTAACAGTCTTACATAGAATCTGTTCAAAAGTCCCATTAGATGCTTCCACTTGATAATTAGACTAAGGATAATAAGGTGTAGAAAAACGATGTTGGATGCAAAATTTCTCAAGAAACTGCTTCACCTGCTTGTTCTTGAATGGTGTGATAGTCATAAAAAATGACAATGCAAAATATTTTCATGCCCTGATAAATTTTTTGATCTTTCAAAATTATTTTTCTCTCTGTTCTTGCCCTTAGAGGTTTAGGGTTTTAGGGTATTGTACATTTTCATTAAATTTTATTAAAAATCCTAAGCTTGTTATAATTCAGTGTTACCTTTTTCCACTTAAAGCCAAGGGTCGGTTACCGTTGGCGAGGCTATTCTTTTTCCTAAAACATTAAGTTGCATTCGGCTGGTCGCTTTATTGTTTTTCCTGAGTTGCACACAGAATTACCCTAGACATATCCCGTTTAATATTTTCTGCTAGCGCCTAAATTTTCCTAAGTCTAAAGTCTTATGTATTTCTCCAATGACTTTATGTTAAATCACGAGCATATCCTACAGTTCGCGTAGCCCCGCGATTGAAAGTGAAAGGAAGATAAGGACCGCAACATCACAAGATGATGCCATGTGCCCTCGACGGAGAAGGGTGAGCCAGTGCTTTGAATTTTTAAATCTCTCATGTTGTCGGTTCCCAATAGGTAAAATCCGAGCTACTAAAGGTGCATGTTTTTGCACATAGTAAAATTGAACGATGATGTTTTAATCCCAATCCAAGAAGTCCTTGAGAGTTAGTGGTTATTGTTAAGTGATCATCATGACCTGCAGGTAAAGTGTGAACATATCCGATGGCCCTCATAGCCTTGTGAAAGAAGATGAGAGAGGGTTAAGGACCACGACATCATGAGATGATGCCATGTGTCCAAAGTGGACCAAGAAAGGCCAATGGCGGGGTCACTGAAAGAGGAGAAGTAAGCGGTGGGTTGGCTATGCCACATCATTCTTAGGGTGGATCCGTTTGCCGCATGTGATGGTCAATTTTGGATTGAATAAAGATGATCGTGCAATGTGCCATTTTGAAAGATGATCGACGGTTTAGTTTTACACTCATTTCAAATGCAAGTTAGAGCCATTATTTCACTCGCACGAGAAATATTGGCGGATGAGATAGTGGCGCTTCATTCTAGACAACAATAAAAGCACTCTCAAAGCTATTTTCAATTCATAAAGTGATTCATAGCGATTCAAAGGACATCCTCAGAGTTGAAGAAGATTGAGATGATTTCTTGCAGTGCAGGATTGCAATCTCCCTGGAATTTACAAAGCAATAAGTTATTAAAATACCCTTTCTTTGTTCCCTAACTAATTGAAGTGTGAATTATGTGAGCAATTATAGGGAAAATCCCACAAATTATTCTAGGATTTAAAATTTGATAAGAATTCACATATTTCTATGTTGTTCTTGAGGTTTTTGTGTGAATCCTAGTTTCTTTTTCCTCTTGTGGTTGAGTGATAGAAACCCCTGTCTGGTAAGATGGCTCCCTCATGAAAACATTCAGAGCAGACTGCATATTTGAAGAGAAATATTTTCGATGATTTTCTCGATCAATTAAAGCCCTTGACTAATGATAAGTACCAAGGGAAGAAATTTTTTCATGGTAAAACCCTAGGAGAAGGGTTGACTGATAAAGCATACCACTTGGCGGATGCTAGGGTACAAATGACTGGAATAGATATGTTCAAATTGTGGTACAAACATAGGAACTTACAATCCCCATTCTCCAGTGTCTGGCAATATGATGGGTAAATTAGTGGTGCTGAATGTATTCATGGATGTTGACCTACTCAAGGCTATTGCAAATAGATATGACCATGTTTCAAGGGTTATAAGGGGAAATGAAGGAGAAATTCTACTGAAAATCAAGAGAGAGGAATTCTAGGAGATTTTTGACTTATATGAACCATCTGCCAGCCTGGCACAAATAGATTTAAATGAATTGAAGGCAGAGTATTATAGAATGAAAGGCTTCATTAGAACTCGCTTTCTTCCAATTCATTTGGCAAAAGCAGGACATACAACATACTACATTGGCCCTAGTTCAGAGGAGCCTTTTCCCATTGGTGCTTTCGCTCCCTATTTTCAGGTTACCTTTTTCTCTCTATGTTAGGTTTTGGGTTTCAATCCAATAACAATTATGCCACCTGATTTCATGCATATGGCTATGCAAATTCAACATATAGATTATACAGTGATTTTTGACTTCGCCCCTTACCTTGAAGAGAAGATTCATGAGGGGTTGCAGGATGTTAAGAATAAAGTGTCTGGCACTCATTTCTACTAGTATTCCTTTCTCATGCACATGTTCTTATATCAAAATGCAGATTATTTTGAAGGCAATATGAGCCTCAGAAGAACAATTGACAATATTGAAATTCCAGTGCAGCTTTGGAGCATGGACATGTCTTGGGACAGACAGGAGGCTAGCTTTATAAGGTTTCATAATAACTTTGCTTCTAAGTTAAGGCAAAGATTGATAGTGAACCCAATAAGGATTCAAACAACATTGCATAATTTTGTAAGGCCTAAGGAGAGATTGCCACTCCTAAAGATTGAGCACAATTGGGGGGATTTCATCCCTTATCATGTTAGCACTGTTATTTGAATTTATGTTTTCTCTAGTCAGCCACATGTATTACCATTTAATGTTCCTCTGAGAATGGGTTTTGCTGAAGTAATGTGGTAGATAGGGTACATCCATGATAAGGAATTAAAGGGAAGAAGCAAATGATCAATTTTCCCCGATTATACTATCATCCCATATTTTGTGATTTTGGAAGGAGGGTATGAGCATTTCCGCAAATTCTTTGCACCATATCATTTAGGGGTTAGCACAACTAGACATAGTCACCCAGAGGGGTTTTACAACATTTTTAGGGAAAGAATAAAAGGAGGCCTATTGCCTCATGAGCACAAATTTCCTGAGGATATAATTAGAAATGAGTTTGATTTCATGACTCGCGATTGGAGGAAAGAGAAATGGATAGCTTTTAGGAAGTTATGGGCTATAATTCAGAAAATGGATCCAAGCTACGATCCAACAAAAGATTTCACTCCATTTTGTGCTAAAGTCGATTTTGTTATGAATAATTTTGATGAATTGATTCTTGCATTGAAGGAAAAGAAGGCCAAACTTGAAGAGGTTCATGGATGACAAGTTGAAAGAAGAGATGCACATCGTCCAAAACCCATCACAGTGGAAAAATCAGTTTTAATTCATCAAAAGAGGATGTAACAGTCAAGCTCACAACCTCCTCTACCTCAAAGAACATATGGCCTGATAGAAGAGATACCTATTTATGAGCCTTCTCATAAGAAGGCAAGAGAAGAAATAAGTGGTGAAGAAGAGAGCAATAACGACAATGGAGAATTGGTGAGGAGAAAAGGTAAAAGGATAATGAAGACAAAGCCTTCCCCAAAGGTGCAAGTTAAGCCTTTTAAAGGAGTCAAGATCATTGATCTTGAAGATTCAGATAGAAGTCCTTCACCACCACATGTTCCCTATTCATCTTTAAGGTAGGATGAAGAACAAACAAAGGAAGATACTTTAATAGTGACAACTGCAGAGATGTAGATTGGTATTCCTCTTGTGCCTCCTAGTTTGGAGCTAGACCTTACCCCTTTGGATATTCAAGGTATAGATTTCAGGGATGCAAGGAAGGAGGCATGTGATAAATTCCTTGAGGATGATGCTTTTGTGAGAAGCTTAGATTTTCTACAATTAGTGTAGAAAATGAACATAGAAGAATTTAAGAAGAGAAGTGTTGAGAGAAAAGCTCAAAGGCCAGACAATTCTAAACATGAAAACTAGGAAGAAGTTAAAAATGAGATGATGGAAGATTTTAGAAAAATTACTGCAGAAGAGGGTAGGATGATTGTAAATCAAGCTGGAATTTTGATTTTACCAGAATGGGATATAGTAGATGCAGTGGCCTTTGATGCAATTAGGAAATCAAAGGACCCAAAATTAGGTTCAGAGGAAGAAGCAAGGCTAGCATTAAAAGGATTAGATTTTGTAGATGATTATGCAACCTTGGCAATATGGGCCTTAGAGGAAGGACCTAGAAAGCCCAATGTTGGTGACATAAATCCTAACTTAAGGGGATGCCTTATTGTAAAAAGAGCATCTGACACATCAAGTGTGGAGGCTACAAAGTTGAATGTTGAGGTTGCCAAATTGGCTCATGAAACTTCAAATAGAGAAGCCTTGGAAAAGGCAAAGGTAATGAGAAAATTTGACAAGCTTTTCAATGAGTATAATGTAGTTCAATAGAGGTGTGTAGAGTTGCAAACGAGAGTGAAACTTCTTGAGCAAGGATAGATAAAGGTGTTTTCTCCTAAAATTGTGGCTATTTGGTAAGGACCTAACCATAACCTTTCAAACTTGTGGTGATCACCTTTCTTCTCCTTGACCTTATCCCATAACAAAACTAGGTCAAAGATCCGAAAGGGTTTCATCTTGGCTCTTTTGTCAAACCATCAATTAACGACTTGGTGCTTGGTGAAGTGTTGTAGGGTATTAATCCTTTTTTATCAAGTTTTAACACATTTAGGAGGCGAATGTCTACCTGATCCTCAATTTCAATTTCTTTCATTAACTGGAGGACGAGTATTTGTAAATTGATCAGGAAGACAAGAGTTTGGACATAAACAAGGTAATACAGAGAAGTTCCCAGGGTGGCTTTTACTCTGGTTCAATCAACCCATAAGGCGTATCTCAACTGATTATGTCAGTCCCTGGGATTCTTCTCGAGCAACTTTTTAATAACATCTAGGATGTTCTTGTTTGTAGATTTAGCTACTTTGTTACCTTGCAGATAGTAGTTGGACGAGAATTTTAGTATAACCTTATATTCGTATGACCATTGCATCAATTGTGTAGAAGTAAAAGAAGGGCCATTGTCACATACCAGAGCGAACGACATGCCAAACCTAGTGATGATGTGTTCTTCAATAAATTTCAAGACTACCTCCGTAGTAGTATTTCAACACGCAATGGCTTCCGTCCATCGGGTGCAGTAATTCGTTGTTGTAAGAATGAACTTATGTCTTGCAGATGAGTTAGGATTAATGAATCCTATGAAATCCAGTGCCCATTGGGCGAAAGGTCTTACCTTGAACACTGGTTGGAGAGGCATGGCGGGATTCCTCTCCTTGGAAGTCATGGTTTGGCACGTATGATAATGACGAACATGTTCATGAGTATCCTAAAAAATACGAGGCCAGTAATAGCCGGCCTTCAAAAATTGATGTGCAGTGGCATCCGCCGACCCATGACTTGTACCATACTTCTCGTGGAACTCCTCAATCATGTTATGGGCCTCTTGATGGTCAAGACATCGAAGGTAAATACCTTCGTAATTTTTTCTATAAAGTGTCGAATCCTTGATCATATAAATGGCACTTTTGAGCCTTGAAGCTCGCCTTTGCATGGCTGTCAACCCCTCTAGACACTTATTATTCAGCAATATAAAAACCAAATATGTGTACCATGGGTCCTAAGTGAATGACGACAACGTATACTGTTGGCACTCGATTTGAGGGATGTCAGTCGCCATAGCTTGAGAAAAACCTTGGCCTCTGACTAACTTCATTGGATGCATCTCCAAATAAAACATATAAAATTTCCATCCATTTCCCTTGACGTTCTCCCAGCTCTGACTTCATAAGCAGTGACTTCACCACTTGATCAGGTACAATCGTGTAGATTTTACTCCTCAGGATGTAATGCATGAATTTCTTGACTGCTCTTACCAACATGAAAGCCTCTTTTTCAAGAGAAAAATATCTCACCTCAGCACTCTTGAAAGGAGAGCTCATAAATACTATTGGTTTCTCTTCCCTTACTTGCCTCTGTGTCAAGACAGCTACTCTTGAGTGTAACAAAGCAAAATAATATATGTAAAATGATAGAGTATAGTCATGACTAGTTAATATGGGAGCTTCAACGATGGATTTCTTGATCTGGGCAAAAGCCTCTCTTGCTTCAATAGTCCATTCGATCTTAGCATCCTTCTTCATCATTTCATTTAATGGCTTGACTATCTCTGCAAACCCAGTCATAAATTTTCTGACAAAATTGATCTTCCCAAAGAAAGATCTCATCTCCTTACTGCTAGGCATTTGTAATTTTAGCAACACTTCTACTTGATCTGGGTCTATAGATATCCCCCTTTCATCCACTCCAAATACACACTTCTTGGGATTAAGGGAAATCCCATATCTTCGACATCTCTTGAGAACTTTTTGAAGGTGGTCCAGGTGATCTTCTCTGACCTTGGAAAATATAGTCAAGTCATCCATATATATAATAATACATTTTCCAATCAAATCTTTGAAGGCTGTATCCATTTCCCTTTGGAACATCGCTCCAACATTAATTAACCCAAATGACATCCTTCGGTACGCATATGTTCCCCACTTCATTGTAAACGTGGTTTTCATACAATCTTCATAGTTGACTAAAACTTTGTTATATCCAGAATAACCATCCCAGAATAACATCATTTGTGAACCATTGAAAATTTTTAGTACCTCATCCAAGGAAGGAAGCGGGTAATTATCTTTTTTAGACGCCTTATTGAGGTTGCAAAAATCCACACAAAGCCGAATTTCCCCATTCTTTTTCCTAATTGGCACCAAATTGGCAACCCAAGTAGAGTGACGTACTAGGAAAATGATCCTAGCAGAGAGCAACTTTTGAACTTCCTTGAAAATGAAGGGTTCTATAAGTGAATTAACCGGTCGTTGCTTCTGCCTGAATGACTTTATATTTGGTTTCAAGGGTATAACATGGGTGATGATTGATGTACCGAATGTTTTCAGATCTTCGTATCCCCATAATATTACATCAATGAACTCTTTCAAGATTTGCTGAATTTTCTCTCTTTCAGTTTGAGTACAAAGCTTCCCAATATACACAATCTTCTCTTGGCCTTCTGGACCAATATTATGTGGTTAGTATTTCTTGGCATCTGAATTTATTGTTAATCTCTCTCTTACCCTGGGATCAGAATCAAAAAGCCTCTCTAGGGTGACCATACCTTTAGGAATAACGTTTGTTGGTAAATTCATAATTTCTTCATCCTTGAAAATTTGAAATTGTTTGATGTTATCTGGCACAACAGGTGTGGAGACCAACTCCATGGAAAACTTCTTCAAGGGAGATTGGCTCACTGACTCTAGTGTACTTGCTACTACAGCCAATGCATCCGATATCCCATTTACCTTCTTGGGTACCAGCTGAATATTGAAAGCATAAAAATCCTCAACCAACCCCCATACTCTATTCCTATATTCTACTAACCTTTTATCATGACATGCATATTGGCTTCGTACTTGTTTGACCACCAGTTCAGAATCTCCCTACACTTTCGAGCATTTGGCTCCTTTCTTATGAGCGAAGAGTATTCCTCTAATTAGGTCCTCATACTTTGTCATATTATTAGTGCAAGGGAATTGGAGTCGGTAGGAGGCTAGAAAGACTTTCCCTTTTAGACTTGTTAACTCCACGCCTACTCCACTCTCTTACTTGGATCTTGACCCATCAAACTTTAAAAACTATATTTCATCTTTCGGTTTCTTTACATTTTTCATCTTAGGGTCAGTGGTCAGATTAACTTCCGGAGGTGATTGTTGTCTCTCAAGTTCAAGGTCTTGCAACACCCAAGGTTGTTCAATTGTCGGTTGTAAGAGTACTTCGAGGGTGCTAGGAGTAGTCTGTTCTACTAAGGGCTACGGTTGAGATTGAGTTTCTTCATTCTCCTATTTTAGTGGGATATCCTCACTCTCTTGTTTGGCAATCTCAACCATGAAGA
Organism: Cryptomeria japonica; assembly: GCF_030272615.1. Taxonomy (NCBI): domain Eukaryota; kingdom Viridiplantae; phylum Streptophyta; class Pinopsida; order Cupressales; family Cupressaceae; genus Cryptomeria; species Cryptomeria japonica. The sequence continues at coordinate 101,368,638 of NC_081413.1, read as the reverse complement.
TCTCCTTGTTGCATTATCGCAACTGGGAAGTTTCATTTATAAGATCCATTATTTGGGGTACTACTCCCTCGTAACCTGGAATTTGAATTTCTTCCATGTTGATGATATGATTAGCGTCTTCGCATGGGACTGGGCTCATCAACTTGGTAATCTCATTTTGACATGGGATACATGACATCTTTGAGTGCTCCTCATGATGTATTCAACACCATCTTGGAAGCAACAAATCTTGTATTTTCATAGTATCCCCCAGTAAATTCATCCCTTGTTTTACTGTTGTAATGAAACCTTTGACCCGCCCTCTATATGCGGTCATATCAGCTTGATGTAACTGGGAAAGGGCAGGTGCAAAGAAAGTGAGAATTTGATTTACTCTTGTAGCGTCCTAAAATTGCAACACTTGCAATTTCGACTGCATTTGGGTCTTCATGATGGCGACGCAACACTAAACCTGAATGGAGACCCCGAAACTTGCTCACGACATCAAAAACTGCATTTTTCCAGCACCCTGGCCTGATCCTCCTTGCACCCTGCTGTCCCAGGAGGTGGGACCAGAGCGCCCAGCGCCTTGGTCCCCCAAGACCATGGTGCCCAGTGCCCTGGTCCCTGGCCCTATTTTGGGCCCGGTCTCCTATGGGACTTCGGGTCTTTTCGTTTGCAAATTGGAAAATAACATTTCCTGGTCGGCCTAAGGTCGGGAAAATCAGTCTATTAACCCTAATTGGCAAGTATATAAACTACATTTCCTCTCCCATTTGAGGGAGGAAGGACATATGTGTACAAGACATGGAAACTCTATTCAAGCATTCAAGCATTCAAGCATTCCTTCAAGCAATTGATCAGTCTAAGTCTCCATTCAAGGCTAGGTGTTGCATTCAAGACAAGGATTCAACCATTGAAGAGGAGATCACATACTACAACATACAAACATACAACATACAACAACATCTATACCTTCGCATATAAGGATACAAACATCCTTACAACAAGGTATTAGTACTTGTTTTACATTACATTTACAAGCATTTCTCATTTCTTGGTTAATTCCAAAACCGGGGTTTGACCTAAAGGCAAACCCCTAATCCCTAACCCCCAATCGTCTTTGCTTTTCTGTGTGTAGGTTGCAGGTATGCGGCTGAAATTGAAGATCTGGAATCCTTGTGCAGAGACGAACAAATCCCCCTTCGTTTCGTGGATTTTTCGGAGGACCGTGTGCACGCCGGGCGCCATCGTCTCGTCAAATTTTGCTCAAATTTGTAGGACAGCGCTGTCTCGACATTTTACTGCTAATTCCAGGTCCGCAACTTCATCCTATATCCCTAACTCAGTTTATAAGCGAATCTTTCTCACTTTCTATGCATTCCTAGTTCAATCTTTCCATCTACATTCTTTACAAAAGAGGGTATCCTTGCTATCACAACCCTTGAAACTCATATAGAATCCAATCTTGTATTGCGTGGGATTGGATCTTGTGGGTTTCAACCCCTCTTTTGAATGTAAAGTCCCTCCTAAGTGAAAACCATCAACCCTAGTGACTCTCCCTTCTCTCTCCTCGGAGTTGGGGAGGGGAGAACGACTAGGGTTCGATTATTTTCCGCTTTACATTTTGGTGAACCCGACGTGAACATCCTTTCTGATTATTCATAGTTAGATCTGAAAATTGGATTCCTTGATTACATTTCCATGTTTGATCTTTTGCAAAATTTTAGAGGTTAATTGCATAAAAACCCTAAATTTTCTTTTTAAGTAATTAAACTTGTGAAATGTTTAATTGTTAATGCTTGTTTCAGATCTGCCCTTCTATTACAAATTATCAATTCATATTTGTGCTTTAATTTTGAAAATTAAGTGGTTAAGTGTCAAAACCCTAATTTTTGAAACCCTCTTGATTCAACCTTTGTCCGACAATTTCACTGATCAAAACATCTCCAAATCAGCTGTAACTTTGGATTCCGCAATAAAATCATAATATCTTTCATCCCTGAAAATTTGGAAAAAAGTTGCGAGGACCGTGTGCACTCCGAGCGCCATCGTCCTCGATATTTTTTCTGAAATTTCGGGAGCTAGATCTTACTGTATTTTTCTGCTAAAATCCAGAATTTTGGCTGATTTTATCAATTTTAACACCTTCAAAATTACAGTCAAAGTTGGTCTAGTGATTGCTTGGATTGAGGCTTCTAATCATTCAAAAATTGTTGAAATTGAAATTTGTGTCAAAATTGTGTTTCTTACAGTCCTAAATCTGAAAAGTGTGTTAGCATTCATTCGAAATTTCAGTGATTTATTCAAATTTTTGCAATTTGTGACTTTTGAAATTAAGTGCTTAATTACAACAACTTTGATTTCCGCTTTCAAAATTGAATTTTGCGTGAAATTGAGTCAATTTTCAAATTTCAAAACTTGCATTGCTTTTGGTATTCCCTCTAAAATCATAAAATTCAAAATTTCAGTTTCCCTCTCTTTTTCAAAATTCAAATTTTGCATTTTTCGACAATCTTGGTAGGGTTCAATTTTGAAATTGCAACTTTAATTTGGCCTATCTACAGATCGTAAAATCACTCAATTTTTTCAGGTTAGCTGTAAAATCATCATAACTTTCATCCCTGCAAATTTCGAAAAAAGTTGCGAGGACCGTGTGCACCCCGAGCGCCACGGTCCCGGACATTTTTTCCAAAATTTCAGGAGATTGTCTTGATTGTATTTAACAGCTTAAATCTGGAAGATTGGCTGGCTTTACTGAAATTTGCTACCTCTCAGATTCAAAATCTTCTCTCTTTCTTTAGTGCATGAGTTTTACAACAATAAGCCCTACTTACACTATTCCCGTTAGACGAAGCCTTAGAATTAAGTCCTTCCAAGGTTTAATTACTGAGGAGATGGAACCTAATTTGAATGGCCTTTTTAACGAGGACATGGGTAATTCCTCTAATCCTCTTAATGATGAAGAAGCTCTCCATGAGGTTTCTGTAGAACAACTTTCAAAATTGGATAACCAATTTGATGATTTTCGACAATGGATGTCTCAAGAATACCCTGATAGTCAAGCTCTTCCTTTAATTGAGGGTCTAAAATGTATGCTTCAAAGTGATAAGAATGGAATTGATATTTTGCGTGGTATTGCACACATTGTGGATTCAAATGTGATGCCTATGAAAAGTTGTGCCGAAACCTTAGGTTATACACAACCTCCTACTCAAGACAATCATTCTATTCCTTTGACGACTCCTATTGCTAGTATACCTACTTTTACATCAAACATAATGACTACTTCAACACAAGACATTCCTCCTATGATCACTAGTCATGGGGGCAATCCCTCTTCTTCAATCAACCCTCTTCCTTCATTCAATCCGACTTCTTCATTCATTCCTTCAATGAGTGTGCCTATTATATCTCCACAAATGAACATGACGCAAGGGGGCAATTCATTTAACCCTTCCATTCCTCCTTGTAGTGTTCCTCCTATCCAATCATCTCCTATGACTAACTATCATAGTGTCCCACCACCTTACTCTCTACCTTCTTTCAATAACATAACACCTCCATCACAATCTAACATGTCTAATATGAACTCGTCGACTGAAGCAACCATTAATAATCTTGCACAAACTGTCTCTTCTTTACAGCAACAAATTGCCTCTATGAATCAATCTAAGTTTAGTGTGCCCACATTTGATGTTGTGAGCCCACTTTCTCTTGACATTGTCCGAGCTATTCCCCCTAAACATGTTGAAATTCCACATTTGGAGCTTTATAATGGTAAGGGTGATCCTCTAACACATGTTAAGACCTTTCAAACAATATGTACCGATTTTGCTTATGACCAAAGGTTGCTTGCAAAACTGTTTACTAGAACATTAAGAGACAAAGCCCTACAATGGTATTTCTCGTTGCCTTCCTATTCTATTACTTCTTTCGAACAACTTGCAAATGCTTTCATTCAACAATTTCAAAACAATATAAGTCCTAAAGTTACTTTGATTGATTTAATGCATTGTAAACAAGGTGTTAAAGAAAAAGTGACTGATTTCATTGGTAGATATAAGCATTTGTATGCTCAAATTTCTTTTCCAGTGCCTGACAATGATATTCAAAGAATCTTTATTTCTAATTTACAAAAAGACATTAGAGAAAAACTCCTGTTTTCTGAGTTTACTTCTTTCCAACAGTTGTGCGCAACTCTTCACAATTATCAACTGACTGTGAGTCAAATGGAACAATCACATCCTATGACTCCAAGTGATAAGGGTGATAGTAGTCAACAACCATTTGGGAAGTTTAAACCGAACAGAGAGTCCATTAAATTCAATGAAAACATCATCAACAACAATGTGAATGCAGCATCAGGTGTGTCTCCTATTTCTAAGTTTTTCAAGAGAGAAAGAAAGTTTACTCCTTTGAATGAATCATTGCATAGTATTATGAATAAGTTATTGGAACAAAATGTGCTTACTCTTCCTCCTATAAGGCAAATTGATCCTGCAAAGATTAATTCACCCTATTTTGATAACAAATCTTTTTGTTAATTTCATCGTCAACCTGGGCATGATACTGAAAAATGTTTTGCTTTAAAGGGGAAAATTCAAGATTTGATTGATAATAATACTATCTCTATTTCTGGTGTGAATGATAAAGGCAACAAATCTGTAGCTCTTCCTAACCAAAATCTTCAGATTTTTACTGATCCATTGCCTTCTTATACCTCTAATGCGATTGATACTACTGATTCCTCTGTCTCACCTGATGATCTTGTGTCTATGACTCCAAATGTGATTAACTTTGTAGAGCAGCAGAAAATCCCTAAAGAACCTTCCATCACATTTGATTCCAGTGAAACGATCAGGGCACCTGATGGTCCTTTATATATAGTTGCAAAAGTCAAGAACACACCTTGCCATGGAGTGCTTATTGATCCTTCTTGTATGGTTAATGTCATTACTGAAGAATTTCTTTTTACTTTGCAATTGAATCAAGTTATCTATGACAAAATAGATGTGGTTGTGAACTATTTGATGCATTTTCTTCTCCTGCAATTGGTTCTATTACATTACCTATTGAGGTCCATAACAAATCCCTTGATGTGGACTTTGCTATTATTCCATCATCCGAACAATTTCGTGTGAAGCTAGGCTATCCTTGGCTATCTTCCATGAAAGCTATCGCTTCTCCTATTCACAAGTGTTTGAAATTTCCCCATAATGGTGAAGTTGTTACTGTCAATCATAGTCTCTTTAAACCAGCTGAAAGAACTTCTAGCGTTCCTCTTGATTACTTTTGGCCTAAACAATTCCAATCTCTTCCTCCGCAAAGTGATCATCTTTTCAAATCTTATCAAAAGTGGAAAACAGATATGATCCTATCTCTAAGTGAACCTAGAACACCCAAACTTGACATTCCTATCATTCTTGAGAAGGAAGTTCTTCCTTTGAAAGATAAAACTAATGTCTTTCCTCAAGAAGATTCCCAACCCATCCCTATGGATGTGATTATGCCTATGATTAATAAACTTCCTAAAAATAGACCTATCCCTCCTCGTCATGATGGACTTGGTCTCCTTCCAAAACCAAATATTCCTCCTTTATATGGAGCAGTTCCTCCTCCTTCCTCTTATGGAGAGAAGAGACCTTCCTCTTCTCCTATTGTTCAGCCTAAGAGACCACAACCTAAACACCCAAGTGATAAGGATGAGAACATTCCTCCTCCTCAATCTCCTAATCTTCCTATTAAGACTAGACGAAATCGTTCTGCACGTGAACGCCGACGAAAGCGTCGTCTTAGAGCTCAGGCAGCTGCTTCTCAAACTTTGCAATCCCCAAAAACACCTTCAACAAGCATTATTCCATTTTCTCCTCAGCCGACGATTGAGCCGAAATCTCCTAAACATAAGATGCATGATGGTCTTGATCCTGTGCGAGTTAAAGATCCTATTTTTATAAATCTTGATGATGATATAGATGAAAATGTTATTCATGATGCAAATGTTACTCCTGTTCATTCTGATAGTGAATATGAACTTGTGGATATTGATAACCATCTATCTAACAAATTTTCTAAAGCACTTATCCTAGCTCCTAGACAAGAACACTGTGGCTTGGGATATGAACATAGCCCTTGTTTGGATCTTGTGATAGCTCCATCTGCTGTGTTGGATGTTCCTCCTCTAGCGTGTTTCCTACCTTCTCGAAATACTGATCAGCAAGATCGGGGGGTAGATGACGTGCTAGACTAGTTCATTAGCATAGCAGATTCTCTCCTCCTCTCTTTTGTTACTTCTTCTATATGTTATTCTCATTCTTCTATTTGTTGTCCTTAGTGTTGTCTACTTGAGGACGATGCAAAACATTGAGATCTCTTTTGGTCTCTCTCATGTTGACTCAAAAGACACATGTGTTCCCTTCTTCTAGGTGACCTTCCTTGATTGGGGAATGAAGAAAAATTATGCATACATACATATGATATACATGAATTATCATACAGCATACTGACCCCGAGGAAAGTGAAGTCACCTTGTGCTTTGTGTTTTGTGTCTATTATCCTTGGGCTTATCTCATACTTGGGGGCTAAATCCTTGTGATAACGTGCTCCTTTCCTTTCTCATTCTTATATGTATCACTACCTTAAAGCAATCACCCCCGGTGAGGCGTGTGCGATCGCTTTAACGTAGGGGGGCATACATCCCATTCATATCTTTTCAAGATACTTGAAAATTTCTTGACAAATTTAGCTTTGCCTTGAAAATTTTTGATATCTTTCTTTCATGACTCATAGTGAGGGAACCTTACTACTGACAGTCATGGTTCTCCCTCGTGATCTTCCCTTTTACTTTGTCAATCGACGTCGTAAGATCCTTAGTCCACTGGGGGCTTGGTGTATCTTGCCTCCTTGACGTGGTGAAAGTTTTTCAATATTGTTTCCTTGTACTTTACCGAAAGTATGAGCGTACGCTTATACTCCCGCTAAAGTGGGGGCTAAATGTAGCGTCCTAAAATTGCGACACTTGCAATTTCGACCGCATTTGGGTCTTCACGATGGCGACGCAACACTAAACCTGAATGGAGACCCCGAAACTTGCTCACGACATCAAAAACTGCATTTTTCCAGCACCCTGGCCTGATCCTCCTTGCACCCTGCTGTCCCGGGAGGTGGGACCAGAGCGCCCAACGCCCTGGTCCTTCAGGACCAGGGCACCCAGCGCCCTGGTCCCCCAGGACCATGGCGCCCAGTGCCTTGGTCCCTGGCCCTATTTTGGGCCCGGTCTCCTATGGGATTTCGGGTCTTTTCGTTTGCAAATTGGAAAATAACATTTCCTGGTCGGCCTAAGGTCGGGAAAATTAGTCTATTAACCCTAATTGGCAAGTATATAAACTACATTTCCTCTCCCATTTGAGGGAGGAAGGACATATGTGTACAAGACATGGAAACTCTATTCAAGCATTCAAGCATTCAAGCATTCCTTCAAGCAATTGATCAGTCTAAGTCTCCATTCAAGGCTAGGTGTTGCATTCAAGACAAGGATTCAACCATTGAAGAGGAGATCACATACTACAACATACAAACATACAACATACAACAACATCTATACCTTCACATATAAGGATACAAACATCCTTACAACAAGGTATTAGTACTTGTTTTACATTACATTTACAAGCATTTCTCATTTCTTGGTTAATTCCAAAACCGGGGTTTGACCTAAAGGCAAACCCCTAATCCCTAACCCCCCAATCATCTTCGCTTTTCTGTGTGTAGGTTGCAGGTATGCGGCTGAAATTGAAGATCTGGAATCCTTGTGCAGAGATGAACAGATCCCCCTTCGTTTCGCGGATTTTTCGGAGGATCGTGTGCACGCCGGGCGCCATCATCCCGTCAACTTTTGCTCAAATTTGCAGGACAGCGCTGTCTCGACATTTTACTGCTAATTCTAGGTCTGCAGCTTCATCCTATATCCCTAACTCAGTTTATAAGCGAATCTTTCTCACTTTCTATGCATTCCTAGTTCAATCTTTCCATCTACATTCTTTACAAAAGAGGGTATCCTTGCTATCACAACCCTTGAAACTCATATAGAATCCAATCTTGCATTGCGTGGGATTGGATCTTGTGGGTTTCAACCCCTCTTTTGAATGTAAAGTCCCTCCTAAGTGAAAACCATCAACCCTAGTGACTCTCCCTTCTCTCTCCTCGGAGTTGGGGAGGGGAGAACGACTAGGGTTCGATTATTTTCCGCTTTACAACTCTATAGACTCCTGGACTCACTTTAGCATATGCCACCTCATTGGGAGCTCCATAATCTATGACCAACTTCTTCAACTTGGGTTCACTATCAATTTGGATCTGGTTGTTCATCCCCTTCCATGGAAGCCATAAGTATGTAAAACAAGTTGAGAAGTATCCTCCCAAATTTTTTGACCAATCTCTACTGAGGAGCATCCCATATACTTCTAGAAAATCCACCACTTGAATGTCGATGTAATGAGATATGCGAGGGTCAGCACCCAAATGGATGTATACATCTTTTAATTCTCCAATTACATTGACCTCAGTCTTGTCCAGTTGTACCATTTTAATGTTTGCACGTACTGGGTTGAGACCGAGATTCTAACATATAGAGTAGGGAATTACATTCCCGGAAGCACTTGAATCCACCAAACAGCTGTGTAGATTCTTTCCACATATCCTCAAACTAAGTAAAAATGGTGGGTTCTCAATTGTATCACTACTGACATTGGCATTGACTTCATTCAGGTCAGCCATCTTAACCTCGTTTCTTTGCAACTCTAACAATTCCAACTTCCTAAGGGGAGCCTTCTTTTGTTCAGGGCAATATCTCAGTACTTCCATTAGGGACATAGTAGTGGCACTCCTCTCCATCTCCTTAGTAACATCAAAGATTCTTTCAAAACATATTCTTGCCCTTGAGTTTGTCTAGGGCATGCTCCTTGAAAAGCCTAAGGAGGGTGAGGATTGTTGCTTGCATTCGCATCAGGAGGTACAAATCCACCCTTCAGGGTAGGTGGCTTTGTTAATGGAGTCTTGCCTTGACTCCTAAGGTTGTAGTTATTTCTGGTCTGAAAGGCTTGAGCATCATAGACACACGGTTCACCTTCAACTTTAGCTTGAAACTCCTTGCATAGGAACATGTCAACCAACATTGTGGTATTAACTTTCTCAGGTTCGTCATTAGAGAAATCCTTTGGTTGAGAATCAACTTAAGCGATCCTGATGATCTTTTTGAACTAGGCATAATTAACCTTAGAATGTGTTGCTGTATCATGCAACCTACACCATTTAGTTATTAAATTCATATCAACAAGGTTAACACTTTGGGTGTTATTTGGGTTATCTTGTGCATCAGGATGATCATGGTTCACCCCACCATTGTTTGGACCTGTGTTCCATTTCCTATTGTAAGGTTTGTTGTTATACCTTTGGTTTTGGTTCTGGTTGTTGTAGTTTTGCTAATTATTATATGGTTGGGATTGGTTATACCCACCCGGGGGATTCATCTTTAACTAACTCAAATCTTAAGTAACTTGTGAGATCATTTTCTTTAATGCTTCTACTTCAGCGGATATATGAGATCCTTGACTCTCAGGTGTAGTAGTTGGGGGTTGGCTTGCTGCATGAGAATTACCAAATTGTTGATTTCCCCCTTTTACTTGACCAACATATTGCATTTGAGTGGGACCAGCATTGGTATTATTTTGCCAAGTCAAATCTTGGGCAGCAAAATTTTGATTAGCCTGAGGTTGGGATGCATAGATTAGCACCGGGTTCATTGTTGAGGCTCCTATAGGTAAAGGCAAGGGTACCCCAGGGAGTTGTTTATAGTTTTCTTGGTTCACTCCTATGGGTAAATTGTATCCAATCCCCGCGGGAGTTTGGTTCAATTCATGATTCATGTTGATCGCCAACGCATAGACCTTGGCCAAGGTGTCCCTTTGATCTTGAGGAAAACTCTTTTTGATAAACATAGCTGTCCATGGGTCAATAGCTCTTAGATACGAGTCAATCTCTATGTTGGGTGCTACTTATTAAGGAGCTTGTAACCTCTTAAATGTCCTTTGAAAGCTAGTATTAAAAGTTGTTAAAGGTTCGTTCGGTGACTTTTTAAGAGAGGCAAATTAATGGTATAATGTTTCGAGGTCTACATACACTCGGAATTGATCAATAAAAGATTTCTCCAAGACATCCCAGCCAGTGATAGAATTTTTGGGTAGGGTTAAATACCAATTATATTCATTCTCCCCAAGTGAATATGGGAAGAGTCTACATACTACATCTTGGTGTTCAATATTGTTATGAACTACTGCATCTTTAAATGCTTCAATATGCTCATCAGTCGTCCTGCCCCCCAAATAATAGAATTTGTTGCAAAATTTATCTAGGTTTCTAGGTAGGTCATGTATACCCCCCGGTATAGTTCCTAGTGGTGTGTGGTCTTGGTTAAAGTAGGCCATTGAAGGTTGTGAGATTTTGCCAAGATCAAGAGCTCAATGAAATGTACAAAATAGAGACACAATATAGGACAAGAATAAACTGTATTCTCATCAATAGAAAATGATCAATAGTTCAAAAATTCATACAATGTAGATGAGCTTGCTTATATAGGCAAGGCTAGGGATATGTGAGCACACAAACATGACATGTGGCTCAATAAGAAACAAGGGTAGGTAGGAAATAGGTGTGGGTAGGTAGGAGGAACAATATAATAGTCCACATGAGGTGGATCACCCACCGAAGGTGGAGTGTAACAACAAGATCTTCTCCTATACACACAATCCCAATGTGGCACAAACACCCAAGTGTCTCATACCCAAACTACTATGAAATGCATTTCCTAAGTAAACTTAAGTAAAGTGTAATAATATCCATGATGAATAGTTATTTACACCAAAAAAGGTTGTGACGATGGATGTTGAGTCACAAAAGGTGCAATGATAGGCTGAGGACTAGGGATCAATTGATCTTCTATGTTGAGTATGGATGACTGCATTGGTGAGGCTGTCAAGGGTTGTCTCTTAGATTTATTTCTCTTTCTCCTAGTGGCAGGTCCTAACTCCACTAAGTTGGATGGTGAATAAATTCTCCTAATGACTCTATGGAATCTCTTGGGAGAGAAAGATGATATACGATCCAGCTTAGTACCTCAAATTTTTGGTTGTGGGTTTTCTTGTGGAAGAAGTTGCCTCTGTGCCTCCTCTTCTATACATAGAGCCTTTTGTCTTTCATTGTCAAGGAATTGTCATGCCCACAACCAATCACTATAGTCCCTTGTATAGTCCCAAGCAAGATCGTATAGTTGAGTAACAATGTCATCTTGCTCGTAGTTGAGGTTAGGTTGCGTGAATGGTAAAAGTTTGTCTCCTGGAAGCACCATATATGGTTAATCAATGAGGGGACTAGTATGTTTCCCTCCTTCTAGCACCAGTTTCTATTGACGACTATTTTGACACACTCGCCAACAGTTAGGTCGCCAATGTGAACACTCGCCACCTCTCCTGAAAAGTAATAAGCTCTGGGGGAACTAATCACTCCAAGGTCTCTATAGTCGGGTCTCGACGGTGATGGGCAGCCCAATGGTTGATGTGGTTGTACCTTTTAAGGGGCCTGCTAGTTAAAACTAAATCCCACTAATTGTTAATAACTTCACTTCCTTTTTTTTGTATTTTATGGTTTTAAGATTCTTCTGGAAATAAATTGCGAGAGATAAGGAAACAAGAGAATAACAATGAAACTAATTCAATGACAACTTAATGAACTTCTTAATAAGTACCCTGCAATCCAAAAGATTATCAAATATTATCTAAATCAACATTCAACAACGAACCTCCAGTAAACCTGCAAAGTCAACAACCTCACAGACCTATGGAAATAATATCACCATAATAATTGCCTATCACATTAATTCTCATACACCAATTATGTGTGCAACATGAGTCATAAAGCAATAAACGGAAGATTAGAACATGTTGCTAATTTCAGAGAATAGACATTAATGGATTACAAAGAACAAACTCGTAGAACATATGCATAGATGAGGCAATCTATAAGATGCTTCTTGTATTAATTTCAAAAAATGTATAACAAAAATAACTCAAGTTCATAACAATCTGCAAAATAATCTAAAATTTCTAAGTGGGCCTCAAATCATCAATTTGCGGACCCTTACAAATGAATCAAACTTCTCAATTTATAGAGTTTTCTACCCTACTTTCTAGGAAATAAACCTAATCTAAATTAAGAACTCAAAACTAGGAGTCGCAGGCCTCTAGACTCTAGCTATGGACTATGAAACAGAGGTTCAGAGAGCACTATGAAGAGAATGTTGTATGAGCCAGGCTTTCATAGTCATGCAAAATTTTGTTCAAAACTGGAACATGAGTTGGAGCTGTAGTCGGACTAGCAATGAAGAAGTCATGCAAAATATCTTTTCACAAGTCCTTCTATCTTTAGTAACTATAGGTTCATCTTCTACTTCTTTTTATAAGATTTATAATTATTAATGATGCATGCAACTTTTTCAGTAGGAGGATCAACAACATGCTTGATTCTAAATTTATACTTTTTCAAAATTTCCTTTGCCTTCTCTCTTTTCTTTTCCAATTCCCTATTGTTTTTGCTGCCTCTTGATATTGTGTAATTAAGTAAGCATATCTATCCATCAGTGTGACATCGAACTAAGCTGGAGGTCCCAAATGCTAAGCCTCATATGCATCCCACTGACTCAGTACTTTCTCTTCCTCCATAACCCTTGTAAAACTCCGAGTAGATTCTTTTCAAAATCCTCATATTTCAAAACTACCTTGACAAGAGGAACTCAAATGTCTGTCACATCCTTCACATAGTGATTAAGCATCTCGATCTTCAGTTCCAAAATGTATATGTAGGATTGCAAGTACTTACAACTATCACCACCCAAGAGGTCTTCCTCTACCCAAGAGGTCTTCCTCTATTATTACCTCCTCTCCTAGGTGCAAAACTTTACTTAATATCTGAAACTGTTTACTAAACATTTTGAGCTTTTGCTCCCATTGCTGAGAAGAAGAAGCTAATGCTCCTCCTACCTGTACTGCCTCCTTATACTCCTTCATAGTATTTTTCAAAAACAATCTAATTTTCAAGGCATTTATTTGGGCCCACGACTTTGTTGTAGCAGCTACCTGTCTTACATCCATTAATGCTTTTACCTCTCCCTCTAGGAGTGATGAGGTTGACGATAGATTATCATTCCTGCAAGTATCTAATGGCTTGCCCATCTCTATCAATAGTTGTTTGTATTGCTCCAACTATGCCTTTACCTCAACATGAGAGGTATGTTATTTCTCTATTCATCCCTTGATAACGCTGGTAGCTAGTTCTAAAGTATCCAACTCCCCCCACTTTGTTTGCTTACCCAATTTTATCTGAGATACCTAGTACTTTGGGGAGGCTTGACCTTCTATTTGTAGTGGAACTGCCACATCCACAACCACTTCACCGGAACCTGTTCTCGACAAATGATGCAAAGTCTTAGGTTTCTTGACATTCCTTGGTTCCTCTATGATTGTCTATTATAGTGTAACCTTAGGCAATACTACTTTTCTCTTCTTCTCAAAAGTGAATTCGAGCCACTGTGGTACATCTGTATCCTTTTCACCTTCATGTGACACTATGTCAGCAGTTACAATATGGACATCGACCTTTTCTTCTGCTTTATCCTTCTCTTCTACTTTTTTATATTTAGGATCTTGAGGAGAAGCAACTTGGCAGGCTAGATTAGTTTGGAGAGCAATGTTAAGATTCAACTATTGTTGCTTGTGCAACTCTCTCAGCTTATCACTGGCCTCTTCTCCAAATGTCCTTCCCTCCTTATCTTTTTCTGTCATACCTTGCTTGACAACTATATCCTTAAGGAGGTCTTCTTGGTCCTGAGGGGTTAAAACTAATCTTTCATTCATCAAATCTTTCGCCTCATTTCGTTCTTTCTCCCCTCCAAGTGACTGTTGTTCCCTAGGCTGTTCCTCTTCCCGATTAGAGTCTGATTCAATATTTTTGATAATTACATTCTCAGTGGTAGGCCTAAATGCCTGTGTCCTGGGTAGCACTGTGGTTGTATCAATTGGTGGTGGCATAGGGGCATTGGTAACTGGGACTTATGTTGCAGCTGTTGGAGGAGGCTGCATGGGCACATCTTCATCTGTTTCTATTTCTTCTTCTTCCTCCTAAGCACCTTCCCCTAGAGTTTTCCCAATTGTTATTCTTGCAGGAAGAAGCTTTGCTAGAGGTACAACACCTAGCCCATATGTTACTCCAAGGTCTGCAACTTTCTTCAACAATTCAGATTTTCTCATCTACACATGAAGCTTTGTCATTAAGTCATCAATGTTATCTTCAGGCCCAACTGCTTCATCCGGGTTAGTGGATGTATTTTTCCTTGAGCTCGATCTTGTCTTGCAAGCATATTCCTTATAACCCCTTGATTCGGGCACCCCTAAGGTGGACTCCTTATGCTTGCCCTTCGAAGCGCTCAACCTAACCCTTAGACTGAGCCATTGTCTAGTTCTATTTATTACGGCTTGGGTCAGCTGGTCTATCTTCACATCTTCATGTGCTGGCCAACTTATAGGGGAGAGAGCCTTTTTATCAATTCCCTATTCTTTATATGTGGCGTCCAATAAATCTCCATCATCCCTCAAGCCTTTGGGAGATTAGTTTCTATTTCAAAATCCCTGGTTTGAGGAACTGACGGTCTGTTATAATTCTTTTCTCTTACCTCAAAAATGTCTTGGAGGTTGGCCCAAAAATCCTCCAGTCTAGGCTTGTGCCCCTTATATGCCTTAGGCATAGTTTGCTTGAGTTTCTCATAGGGATCATAATACTCCCTAGCATAATCAAGTTCCTTCAGGTTTTAATCTTGGAGCTCTTGCTCCATTGTCTTTGCCACCTGCATCTTAGAACAAGAAAAATACCCGATAGAAATTGAAAAAATCTATCCCTATCTTGTGTTTTAATGACAATAGGGATTGGAGGCCGAGCAGCTGTTGGACATACTCTAGCAAAATAATGCAGTCATTGCAATACCTTGGTAGCAGCATTGGGTTCCCAGTAAACCCACTGACCCTTATGTATGTGGAGCGTTGGTTTTGAATGAACCAGCACGCCCATTCCTGGATTATTACCATGGCTTCAGGTTTTATTCTATACCCTATATCCCCTGTTAGTTTAATAATTACAGGGAAGAGGAAAGCAACATTGATTCTTTTAAAGTGCGCCTTTGCGTTACTTAGAGGGAGTTGGGAATAATATTCCCAAACTTTCTTCTGGCCCTCCTCATCTCCTAGTTTGCCTTCCACCTGTAAGTCTGGGAACTTACCTGCTTGGGCAACCACCCAGATGGCATAAGAAGTGAAAAAGAACTTCTTAGTTTGGTGCACCTCCTTCATTTGTTTGCATATATTACCTGAGAGGATTTGCACCCAGTCCGCTTCCCTATGAGGATGGTAATCATAAAATGAAACATCCAGGGATGGAAATGCTTGCAGTCAGGCTTGCCAAAGGCCTTGCTCAGCATGATGATTAAGTCCCTCTTTGGCTCTTTGAAATCTGCCCTCAATATATCTGTGGCCTTTAGACCTATTTTCCTTTCCTCTTCCAACCAGTTTTCATTCATATGCCTCTTGGTTGAGGTAAAATTGTTATTCCATACTCCCAGGGCCTCTTCTTCTGTGGTAAGCAATACTTCATCCCTTGCAAGGATTCCAAACACAAATCCTAACATGTCCGGAGACAAGTCAATCACAGTCTTACCTTGTGCATCTATGCATTTCCTGGTATCTGCATCATAAAATTGTGCAATTGTCATGATGAAATCAGGGGCTTGGACTGATTGGGGGAAGATGGTGGCTTCAAATAGGCTTGATCTTTTGATCCTCCTTAATGGGGCCTCTGGCCTTGGCCTCTCTAATTATGTTCTGATATCCTCAATTTCAATATGTCCAATCTAAGTGTCTGTGACCCATTTGATTTGATCATCTAGTTTTGAAACATAGACTTGTCCCTAATACTGGTACTTCATTTTTATGGAGAATTTGTCTCTCTCTTTGCCTCTCTTGCTGGGAGTTGGGTCCATCTAATCACTTTAACCTGCAAGAAAGAACCAAGCATTAATCACTTACACAAAATATTGAAAACATCATTCACCTCGGGACTCCCGGGTAGATAACTCAATTTTAGACAAAAGACATCAAGACTCCGGGGTTCCAGGGTTCTGAGGTATCTAGGGTTGAAACACAAAAATCTGGAACTCCGAGGTTCCGGGATGGGTAAACTAGATGGAGTCCGAAACTCCAGGGTTTTGGGTTTGATATATGAGGTTAACTTCGAGACTCTAGGGTCTCGAGGTAGATCAATAGGACACCCAAAAGGCATTCCATAACTCCAGGGATCCGGGTTTCTGAGGTTTAAACACAGTGAGATCAAAAGGATGAACTTTAGAACTCCAGGGTTCCTAGATTTCGGGGTCTGGGGTAGGGTGAACTCACAATAATGGTTCCCACTTTTTTGCCACTTTTGACACTGAGATAAACAATTTTAAAATAATCTTTAACTTCCGACAACTATAACTTTTAAACTATTAAGAATTTGAAGATGATGTAAATTAGTGATTTGTAGGATTTTGTCTGTAGATTCTATATATATATTTTTGAAATTTTTTTTAAGGATTTTTTAAAAAAATTTCCATCTCCCTCGAAAAGTAGTTTTTTACAACAAACTACATTTTTTAAGAGTGATGTGCCTCCCAAAATGCATAATTTTTTTTCTATAAATGATAGAAATTCAATTATTTTGAATTTTGGTTTGTAACATCAATATCCAAGGGTTGCAGTTAGTTTGATAGTGATATGTTCAATATTTTTCATTTTATTAAGTTTTGAAGTCCGACTAGTCATATTTCAGACATAGGTTTAAGTTTGAACACATAACTTGTTCTATATATATCGAAATTCAATTTTATTTTTTTTGTTAGAAAGAAGACATCAATACCCAGGGCTTAGATATTTTTCCAAATTTTTTTGAATTAGTTTCCTATTTTTCCCAATGCATTGAACACAGAAGTTCATGTTCGGTGAAAAACCTATGTCTGGTCAAATTAGAAAAACAAGTTCATAATAAACTCAATATGTAATAAAATTATAGTCATTGGAAAGCTTTCTTCGAGGACTACAATACTACATTTTGGGTTGTCAAGATCATTCCATTTGAGCCTTCAACCAGAGGTTTCAAGGCCAAAAATCTGCAAAAAAATGTACAAATGTTCAGAGAAGTGTTAAAAAAGGGGTTCAAACGAAGGGGGGTTCAAGCGAACCCCCCATTTTTAGGGGGGTTTGAATGAAGGGGGGTTCGATCAAACCCCCATGCTATAATTGAAAAATGACATAAACAAGCATTAAAGGTGCTTCACTTGAAAGAGGGGGTTCGAGCGAAGTGGGGTCTTCGCTCGAAGCCCAAAGGGTATTCTGTTCGAACACCCCCACTTCGCTCGAACCCCCCGTAAACAAAATTTTCCACTTTCGCCAATTTCCTTCATTGGCGAAAGTGGGAACCAGCTTTGTGAGTTCACCCACTATTGCTCTTCAAAAAGCCAATCCAGAACTCCAAGGTTCCGGGGTATTGCTCTTCAAAAAGCCAATCCGGAACTCCGGGGTTCTAGGTTCCGGGGTTCAAATGCACCAAGGAACAAGATCAACCTCAGAACTCTAGGGTTTCAAGGTTTTGGGGTCTGGGAAGAACAACCTAACCTGAAACTCTGGGGGTCAGGGGTAAAAAAAACCTAGGGCACGCAGAAAACCAAAAACAAGACAAAAAAAAACTGAAAAATGAAAACAAGATACACATTAAACAAAAAAGATCTAAGCTATAAATCAACAAGAAAAGCAAGAAATCACCAACCTGGTGAGGAAAATTACACAAGAACACGAAAGAAAACTCGGCAGGACAAAGGCATGAAGTCAGGAGGTCACAACTAAGAGCTTTGGAAAGTTGAATGCACAATTGAGCTTTGAAAAGCTCATTCTTTCTATTTATACCCCCTAAACCTCATTCGTACGAACACCTTAAATAAGACCTCAGGACTTTGGGGTTCCGGAGTTCCGGGGTTGAAGCAAAACAAACACCGAAAACCCACCTCAGAACTCTAGGGTTAAGGGGTGAATCACAAAAATAGGCCAAAAAACAACAAAAAGAGAAAGAGACCTCGGGACTCCGGGACTCTGTGGTTCCAAGGTAGAAGACAAAAGGGACCTTGGGACTCTAGGGTTCCGAGGTAAACAAGAACAAAATGACCTCAGAACTCTGGGGTTCCAGGTTCTTTAAACAAGACAACCACGAGACTTCGGGACTGCGGAGTTCCGAGGAAAGAAGACAAAAAAGCATGTGAAGAACTTGGGACTTTGGGAATCCGAAGTTATGAGGCTCCAACAAAAAGGAAAAGACAAGGAACAATTTCGGAACTTCGGGGATCCAGGGTTATGAGGTTGTGCAACAACAAACAAACAAAGGAGACCAACCTTGGGACTCTGGGGCTCTGAGGTAGCAAAAACAAACAAAGGAGACCTTGAGACTCTGGGGTTCCAAGGTTGCCAAGAAAAACTTAAAACAAAGCAACAGAAAGCAAAAGAGGGACCCATATTTTCAACACAAGAAAACTAATGGGGTGGAGGTATGTAGGGGATAATAGGTAGCTTTGGAATTAATACAGATAAAATTTCAAATCCTTACTCTCTTGTGTATGATTTTATTTTCTTTTGGGTAAATGAAATCAAGGGTTTCATTTGTTTGTTGCATTGTTATGATGTATGTAGTCTTTTATTTCATGCTTTAATCCAAGGGGTTAATTAAAATGCTTGAATGAGATCACAAAGGGATAAAGTTTGTACTAGGATTTGATAAGTAGTTCGGATAAGAAATTGCAGATGAAAGGATATTGTAATGCAATATGTTTTAAGATCTAATCAGCTATCAGATAAATTTTTATCAAGTCTTGGTAATATTTTAGAAACTCAGAGCCCAATGGAATAAGGCACTGGTATGTGCTAGCAGGTGTCATTACTTTATCATTTTCTCGTCTGTTTCACTTATGGTTTATCATAAATTATTAAAATCAAGACATATTTCCAAGCTTTTCATGTATGTTTGAGTTGTCCTACTATCTCATGGTCCAAATAAGGTTGAGGATCACTAAATAATTCACCAATCTTGAGCATTCTCTTTGTTGTTGAGCCAATATATCATATTATCTGCTTTGTTTTTAGCATAATTTATGAATGTGGCACATAGATCACAAATTTGCTAAGGGATTACCCTCCCGGGTCTTGCAGAGCCCAAAGTGTAGAAGGATTTGGAGATCCTTGTGGTAGTTGGTCCAAGTCAGAAGGATATTGATAGTTGGAAGTGACTTTCCATAGGTATTTTGAGGATTCAACTTGGTCTCAGCCTCGTTGCAGTATAAACCCGTTTTTGAGAACCAACATGGTGTACCATTATTAGATATAAGAGTAGCAAGCAAACCAAAATGAGAAATAGTGTTATCCATAATGAATCCACAAATCATATTAGCAATGGGGGATCTTAATGGTATAGCCTCGACCTACTTTGTGAAATAATCTATAGTGGTGATAATAAATGTATGACCCTTAGAGGAAGGGGGAGATATCTTGCCAATGATATCCAACCCCCATGTCTGAAAAGACCATGGAGAAGCTTGAGTTCAAAGCTCATGTGTGGGAGCTTGAATCAAGTTACTATGTTGTTCACATTGGGAGCATTTATTAACAAAGGCAAAGGAATCTTGTTCCATTATTTTCCAATAATACCCCATTTGAATCAGCTTGTGGATCAAAGATTTGCCCTTAAAATGTCCACCTCAAGAGCTTGAATGGGATTCTTGAAGGGCAAGGGGTGTCTCAACGTTTGTCAAACAATGTAGAAGAAGGACATTATATGATCTTCGATAAAGGACATTGGATAAGAGGATATAACGAGCGACAAGTTTCTGAATCCACACACGTGAACTCTTGCTAGCATCATCAAGAAAAGTTCTAGTTTTGAGATAATTATAAATGTGTGCAAATCATTCTCCTGAATCGATATGAGCACACATGAAACTATAGAATTGGATTTGATCTATTATAGCTGGAGAGAAGAGGACTTGTACCATGAAATGATATTCATCCTAACCAAATTCCAAGCCTACAAGGGAAAAAACACTTGCCATTGCATCTGCATGACGATTTTCTCCACAAAATACTTTAGATCATATAAGTAGCGAAATGTTTCAGCATCATTGTGAATAAATCCTTGTATTGAGATAACTTTAGTTGCTTAACATGATACGCACTTGTAACCTGATTTACAATCATCTCAGAGTCCCCATGGATGCGGATGTCTTTCACATCTATGGCAATCGTGGCACGTAACCCAGCAATTAGGGCTTCGTACTCAACAATATTTTTAGTGCAATGAAATTCCAAATGGAATGAGAGAGGGAATAGTTTCCCTTCAGCAGAGACCAAGACCACAGCTACTCCTAAACTAGTCTGACATCTCGATCCGTCAAAATACATATCTCATATGGGCTCTTGACCAGTGGTTAATACACATTCACCAAGAAAGAGATCTAGGGTAGAAAAAGATTTTTTAGATGGGGCATCGACCAAATGATCAATGATGGCTACCCTTTGATTGACTTCTAAATTATGAACCTCAAGTCAAACTCAAAGAGAAACATCACCCATTTAGCCAATCTACCCGAAAGATCAGATTTTGAAAAGAGATGCTTAAGGATTTCATTCTTAGCAATAACTCATGTTTCTGCATGAAGGATGTAATGCCTTAACTTATATGTTGCAAATACAAGAGCTAGGCATTGTTTTTTCACAACAGAATATCAAGTTTCATATTATATTAGGGTGCGACTAATGTAATAGACTGCCCTCTCTCAACCTTCGTCATCACACTGAGCTAGAAAAGTTGCTAAGACGTGAGATGAGGTGGAGATGTATAGAAAGAATGGTCTATCAAACATAGCTAGCATTAGGATAGGAGGATTAGACAAGTAATTATTAATAGAATTGAAAGCTTCATGGCATTCCTCATTCCATTTGAAACAAACATCCTCCTTCAACAACCGCATAAAAGGAAGGGTACGATTGGTGAATTGCGCTACAAACCTATGAATGGCCTAAATATTCCCTTGCAAACTGTTGGTGTAAATAATTATTCATCATGGATATTATTTCACTATACTTAAGTTTACTTAGGAAATGCATTTCATAGTAGTTTGGGTATGAGACACTTGGGTGTTTGGGCCACATTAGGATAGTGTGCGTAGGAGAATTTTCACATTTATTGTGTTGATCTTGTTACTACTCTATCATATCCACTTATTGTGGAGTGATAATTCCACCTTCGGTGGGTGATCCACCTCATGTGGAATATTTCATTGTTTCTCCTACCTACCCACACCTATTTCCTACCTACCCTTGTTTCTTATTGAGCCACATGTCATGTTTGTGTGCTCACATATCCATATTGCCTTGCCTATATAAGCAGACTCATATTCATTGTATGTAACAACTATTGATCGTCTATCTACTTATGACAATATAGTTTATTCTTGTCCTATATTTTGCCTCTTTATTTTGTACATTTAATTGAGCTCTTGATCTTGGCAAAATATCACAATGTATCAGAGCCATTAGAGAGTCATTGATTCATCCTTGAGAGGCATTATTGTGATGTCAAGAGGCAGATCTAAGGATCAACATCTTTTGGAGGCATCCTAGACTAGATTCGACCTCGCCATTGCGTCTGGGTGGCCATTTCCATGAATTTTGAGTATATATTCGACCTATTTTGGTGAAAGTCAAATTTCAGGCTTGGAGGAAAAAAATTGCCCAATTTGGATGATATGGTATGGATTTTAAAAATTTTGGTTGCAAGGCCGTAACCCCCACCCCCAGTGACCACCGTACTGTAGATTTTGGTTGTTGGGTCGTACCCCACAGTCCATCGTTGGTTGTATCCCGTAGTCCTCCCGGCCAACCCCCGCATCCTTTCGGCAGCCGACCCCTTGTCAGCCCAGCTTCTCCTCCCAACTCAGCTTTTCCTTCCGGCCACCAACCTTCTACCGACATCAGGATCCTCCGTGACCCTTCCGACGATCTCTTCTGGCTTTGGCATGGCCCTCATGACTCTCGATCGACACCACCCTCCACGCGGACCATGCAGGGCTCCTCCACCACGCGGACTCTGAGAGCCACACCGTCACCTTCCAGACCCACCATGTGTCATCTGCACATCCACCAAACACCTCTCGGGCGCCACATGGACCTCCGCATTACATCTGACACGTGTCGATCTCTGATTTGGCCACGTCATCCATTCATACTGTACAAACACCACGTAGGCAAGGTGGCAAAGTTTTTGCGACAGCCATACGACTGTCAAATTTAGACTCTTAGTTTGCTGACATCATCATTTAAAAAAAAATTGCAGGCCCCCTTCAATGATCTTTTTGATTTTGCAGTTGAACTTCAAATGGCCATATCTTGCTCATTTTTGCTCCTTTTTTGGTGCATTTTTTTTTGAAATGGGATAGAATTTTGTTTACTTTCTCGTGGTGGAATTATTTTCTGATTTTGATGGAGATTTTTCAGATATCTCAATTTTTGGTGACTATACCTGTCCTATCCTTGTTTCTGCAACTTCCAAGACTTCGTTTGGGCTCATACGAACTCCTTTTCATGTGCCATTTTTTTTGAAAGTGCATTATTTTTTGTCTACTCTCGTAATATGCTATCAGTTTGCAGAGATTTTGTGTATAAATTATACTTTTAGCATATGGTCCTTTTTGGCCAATTTGACACTTGTATTGCATAGATCTATCTTGTTGGTCTTTTGCTTTATAGTTCTTAGCCTATTGGGGCAGTTGTAAAACAAAATCAAAAGTTCACCTTTCAATTGTTTGCAAGTGGCCTATTGTACATGCACTACATATAAAGTGCCAAAATCATCATTTTTGGGGGGTTACTTTGATTGATTGAATTTGGGGGTGGTGTCTATTGTGCTTTTGTGCTCTTGCATTCCTTCCTTCTTGTTGCTATGGGTTCTTCTAAGTTTCCTCTCTTAACTCCTCATAATTATGCAACTTTGAAATTGATGCATGGAGTAAACTTATGAAAAAAGGACTAACTCATTACATTGATGGAACTATTGTTGCTCCCGCTGATCCTAAGGTTGATCCATTTGGTCACTTGGATTGGCTCACTAAAAATATCATGGCAATTGATATCTTAAGAAAGTATGTATCAAAGGATCTCATTTTTCATATTGAGAAATGTACTCTAATCAAGGATTCTTGGAAAAAGTTTCAAGACTTGTATGGTCAAGTTGATGAGATTAGGGGATATCAAATTGATAGTGATCTCACCATGTTAGATCCCAAGAACTTTGATAATATACAAGATTATGTCACTAAGGAAAAATAGTTGAGGACACATCTCAAGGATTGTGGCATTGATAAGAAGGATACTCAATTGATCTTCAATTTGATGGGCAAGCTTCCACAAGAATATGCAGCATTTGTTTCTAGTTTCCAAACCCATAGGATGACAATGGGTTCAAGCTACACAATGCCTACGTTTGATACTTTCACTAAAATTTTGATGATGAAACAAACTAAGTTGATAAGCATGGGCATTCTTAAGGCTTCTAAGTCTCAAGCATTAGTGGAAAATCAAGGGAACAAAGGAAATCAAGGAAAGGACAGCTCAAACAAGAAGAAATGGCAATCAAAGCCTAAGGACAAACCACTATCTTCTCCACAACAAGGAGATTCATCCTCTTCCAAGAGGGACAATTCACCAAAGAGGGAGAGACCTACTTGTGCCTATTGTAAAAAGTTTTGTCACGAGGAGCATCGTTGCCATTCTAAGAAGATTGATGAGCTCACACATATCCTCAAAAAGCATAACATTGATTTGCCTAATGGCTACAAGAAGGATGATTCATCAACTTCTACTTCCTCACAATCAAAATGGAAAGGGAAAGCATTCATGGCTTCTACAAGTGGGAAGACTCACTCTTTTTGGACAAGAAAAGGAAAATCTCTTTGTGCTACTACAAGTCATGATTCAGGGAGATGGCTTCTAGATTTAGTGGCTTCTCATCATATGGCATCTTCGCAGTCTATGCTCTCTACATTTGAGCCTTGCACCATGCCGCAGATTTTGATGGGCAATCATACATACATGGATGTGATTGGGAAAGGATCTTTTGCCATTGGGGATAACTCCTTCAATGATGTGTTGTGTTTACCCCATTTGATAAAAAATCTCCTTTCCATCTATCAAATCACACATGGCGCAACTAAGAGAATTATGGAGTTCACACCTGAGTCAGTTTTCATTAGAGATGTGTAGACTAGAGCTATCATTGCGACTGGGGTGGTTGATCATGCATCTTGGTTATACTCCTTTTCAGATTTTTTTGATGATAATGATTTCACATATGATGATTCTTCACATGATGATCACACTTCTTGTGATGGTTCAGATAGTGCAACAGTTCTGCCTTCATGTGATTCAGTGCAACATGATTTTTCATGTCTTCCAGCTTCAGTTTCATGGGATGAGTATTTGACAGACATTATAGGTTTGTTTATGGAATCCTACATTGCAGATTTGGGAGACATCATTGATGATATTCATCTTCTCTTTGATGAAGATGATCCTTCTTTTATTGTTGCGAGGGAACACTATAACCCTCTTGTTAATTCTCTACATAATCATTCTTTCGAGGTTGACATGATTGTGGATACTTATGTACAACAATTGGAGGAGGTCTCTTTATCCTTTGAGGAGACATCTGAGTCTTTGGCTATTGTTCTACATTCATCTCTACTAGATCTTGGAGTGCCTTTTTCAGCAGTGTGGGGCAGTTTACCACCTTTGGAGGGGGTATCTTTCAGCATCGACATGGGGACACTTGAGCAGTTTTCAGAGACTTCATTCATCATGAGTTTTTTTCATACATCTTCCCTTCATGACTGGGGAGACTTCATGGATACACCTTTGGTTTTGTTTCTTCCTAAGGGGGGGACTGTTTTTTGATGTTCATGGAGCAATTTCTTCTTACATCATCGAGCTTCTATCATTAGTGCAGATTATACATTGAGGGGGGGCTTCCTAGCTTCTCTTCTTCTCTCATATGGGGGGGACTTTTTCCTCACATGGGGTTTTGTTCCTCACATACTTCTATGAGAGTTTTCTTGTATAGATTTCATCTCTCTTTTGGGGGAGGGTTTTTTCCCATTGGGGTTTTCTCTCTTTCACCACTTTTTGAGAGATTTCATTGCATTTGTTTGCATACATTTGCATTTGTACATGGGTATCTAACATGGCCTTGTAGTCGGGACCCATCTTGCATTGCTTAGTTGCATTGTAGACTTAAGTGCATTCCCCTAAGTTGCACTTAAGGGGGGGTGTTGGTGTAAATAATTATTCATCATGGATATTATTTTATTATACTTAAGTTTACTTAGGAAATTCATTTCATAGTAGTTTGGGTATGAGACACTTGGGTGTTTGTGCCACATTGGGATAATGTGTGTAGGAGGATTTCCACCTTTTATGGTTGTTCAACCCAACAATAAGAATAATAACTCTAGTTGAAGTCTCAACCCAAAGTTTGGACATTCACTTGGTAAAGCCACTATTTCTATAGCTGGTGTTCATTTGATTGTCAACCCAGGGACGTAATACTTGAAATGGGTCTGCACTATATATGCACTAAGTTCCTGCAATAGCTACTCTGCATTACTGCAACAACTAACATTATGCGGAAAAGATAAGCAAGAATTGAAACTATTGAAAGGCTATAGGAAAACTTCTGCATTAACATAAATTCATTCAAGTAATACTGGCTAAGTTCAATGCTGATAAATAGAAATTACTCTGTTTTGGTTTGGCTGCATGAACAGTCAGTGGATCTATTTCCAGTGGCTACAGGAATTGTCAATGCAAGAACGTTTACTACAGCTAAGGAAAGAAAACTAATCTTAACAAATGCACAATAACACTCACCAAGTGGGCCCCCTTGGGCGAGTTGTTCCACGCTTCCCAAAAACAACTCTAAGTGCTCAGAATAACATATTTTTATTCATCATTCTTTGGAAGTCATTACATGATTCAACATGAAAAGAAACTCAAAAACACTTGTGAAAAATCCTCCTGCTCTACTTTCTCTCTTTTTCTATCTAATCTTTGAGAAGAGATGAAGAGCTTATTTTAAAAGAAGTCATCTACTTTAGACAACACAGATCATGTCAAAGAGAAGAGGTGAATAACTAATAGAGAAAGGAGATAGTTGGAGTTAAGCTACAGAAAATACAGATCCAAACCGAACCACAGTCATAACATATTGTGGTGGTATTTACAGCACCAATGTCTACTTGAGTTAGACATCAGTAGTATCATGCGATTTCTTCTCTTATGTCGTTCCTTACACTTTTCAACATTTCTGTTGTTCGATCTTTCAGTCATCTTCTAGAATGTCTCTTCCTGCAACTGGCGTGATAGGCAAGCTTCCACCGCAACATCATTTATTACCTGCACTTCAAAAGAAATAACATACAAGAACATACATACGTATTTTATTTAATCATGACATCTATTAATTTCACACATGATATTGCCCTAAAAAATCTGCATGGCAACAAGAATGAATCACATGGCTGTAGGAATAAACTAGCAAAGACAAAACATGTTTTAATAGGTTCAGGTTAACATATGAAATACATATAGTAAACTTCTGATACATCATTACTACTATGTAAATCAAAATATAACAAAAGTTCAAGAGTTATAAGGTTAAAAATATGCCAATGTCTCAACTCATCATGCCCCCCAACTTTAAGATCTTGATGATCCTCTAGTAAGAGGAAAATTTCTGATTCTTGCACTAACTCTTAGGTCACCAATGGTTCCTTGACCTATTCCTCCTAAAGCTAAATTCTAGTAAAATCCTTTCATCTTTTCCAACCTAGACCATCTCTGTTCTTCTGTAACTGCTTAATAGGGCTTATCTGTAGTCTTACATCCCAATAGTGGCCACATAAGAATAGGAAGTTGAAAGATCAAAGGTACCCAGTTATTAGTTTTCTCTCTGCCTAGTTGTATATATTTAGGGGCTCTTTGCATAGCTTCCTAGAAATTTGGCAGTGAAGGTGGTTCTCCCTACTTCAATTCTTCTGGCAAGTTATTCTAGTGCTGAGTTAAACCATCAATTGCAGCTGCACTTTCAGTTTGAACTAAATGCTCATATGCTTGGTATATTTATTCCCTCATCGGCAGCACTAGATTCCTAACATCTTGCCTTACTAGTAACTTCTGCCATTCATAATAAAGAACTCTTGGTTCTTTTTCTTCCTTCCTCAATGGCAATGGAAAATCAAATTTAAAATCCTTTTATTCTCTGGCTTGTGCCCCCATGTTGATCTCATCTTGAATCCATGACATTAAAGCTTTTATATGGATATCACCAATATATAACAAAGGATTCCACTCACTATCTGAAGCTACAACATAGTTATGTAAATAAAATTCACATAACAAATTTTTCACAGCTACTGGATAAGTCTGGTAAGCATAATAGAATTCCTCAGGGGTTTCTAAAGAGGGGCTAAGGTTCCTGACAATGCGGTTCAATTTAAAATTTAAATACCTCTCCCTTAAATGTAGAGCATAAACCCTTGGTAGTGCCCTACATTGCATCAATTCGGGGACCATACTAGTGATTGTATCAACTTTAGCCTCTAATTCTTCAATTTTGTTATCCCTCTTTTCAATTTCTCTTTGATGTTTGTCAATAACCCCTTGCAATCTAGCCCTCTCTATTTCCCATTGTCTATAAAATGTTAATGCAATAGATAAACTGCTTAGGGATGATGGAGGTCTAATAGGTGTTACCTTAGGCCATGGAATCTCTTCAACAGGTTCCTCAAACTGCTCTGCCACATATGCAAGATTTGAGTGTCTATCAACAACATCTTCCTTCAGAGTTTCAACATCTGTAGGGCTCCTTTCTTCTGATGTTTCCACTGAAATAACCCCTACCGGATCACTTGCTGCATGGGCCTTCTAGGTTTTACTCTGAGTCCTTCTCACATAAACCTTTGGAGTGGTTGTAGGAATGTTTTCTACCTGTGGCTTTGCTGTAGGAGTATTTCTTTAAGACCTACGCCTCTTGGTTGTAGGAGAAACTCGAGTTTCCTGCGGCTGAACCATAGGTTCTTCATCTACATCAATTATTTCTAATTCCTTCCCTTTTCTTTTAGAAGATGGTGATTCTCTTTGAAGAGAGGTGGAGGGCTGCTCCACATTTGTCTCAACCATCTCTTCCTCCATAATAGCCACAACTCCTTCAGTGGTGAGCAATTCATTCTCTGCAGAAACTATAGGAGAAGAGGGTTCTTTAATATTTCCTTTTTCAACCACTGGATCATCTGCAACAGGAGCATCTTCAACCCTAAACTACAATATGTCTTCAAATACCCCCCATTCCATCTGTTAAACATCTCTAAGAGAACAATCTACAAGAAATTTAATAAAACCATGATGACTGATAGAACAATTTCCATTCTTCTGTGTTTCTATGGCACTTATGGAAATGAGGTGGTATAGAAAATTAGGGACATTCACTCTCCGGTCATGCCGTAAATGACTAAGCAATTTGAAATGGGGTGAATGTAAATTTGAATACCTCCCTTTGCAAGTAATGTATTTCATTACATATAAAGCCACCTGGGGCCACTCTGTAGCTAGGGGAACCCTCTTGGTTCCTTTCTTGTCCATTGTTAGAGGTCCATCTGTGGGAAGTGTAAACTCTACTTTGGCACTTTTGGCGTCTTTTGATTCTGGAAATAATTCTCCTTCCTCCAACAACCCTGTAACTTTAGCTATCCACTGCTCCATAGCAATGACCCTTAATCCTTTAACAATAGCTTTTCCTTCATTGAATGAATGCATAAACTCTATGACAATTTCTTCATTATAATCCTTGATTTTCAAAAAGTAAACAATCCAACCATGCTGCCTAAAATAATGCTCACAAAGAGCATCCTGTAGCAACGCATCATGGAATGTCGGTTCATGGTGGATTTGATCTCCACCCATTTCTTACTCTATTAATGTAGCAAACTCTACAACTGAGAAATGAAGAACCAAAATATTCTTTGAGACAGAAAACTGAAACTTCCTTACATATCTCCAAATTTGGCGGCAGAGTTTATTACTTTCTTATGCCAAACAATATCTTGTTAAAGAAATGATGGCAAGTAATCAAATCAAGGTATCGAAAAGGATGAGTAATTACTAATTTTGGAAATCGAACCATAAAACACCCCCCCAACTTACTTTGGCATGTGTCCACACAAGCGGAAAGGATGTAGGGAAGTGTATGTGCATTTAGGAAAGGCAATAATCATAATGAAATCATAAATACGTAATTAAAATAAAATACAATATGTACATACCTACAGTTGTACGAGAAGAATGGCAAAATGAAATGAAATAACAGACAAGAAAATGAGATGGGATGACGTGGATGGAAATTTTATTTTTGGAGAAGAATATTTCCATAAGACATGGAAATATTTTTGTGAAATGATGCAAGGAGAATTATGAAGTGGCATGCAAGTTCACTGCAGTGGCTATAGGAACCTTACCTCCATTACTTTGCTCAATTGTTGAAGGAACTTGATTAGTGGCTAGAGGAACTTGATCAGTGGCTATAGGAACTTGTGTTTGATCCTTTTTAGAAAATTGCTGCAGGAACTCCTCTTTGATGGCCGGCTTATGATAAAGATGCAATCGGTGACCATTTACCAAAATCTTAAACCGAACTGGGTCAATTGTGGTCAAACGAACAACTCCATTGTTGAAAACTTCCTCTATCTCATATGGACCTAACCATCTGGTTTGTAGCTTTCCCATAGTATCTTTATATCTGGAGTCATACTGTAGACACTTAAAAATAATTATTTTTAATTATTTTTAATTCCTCACATAATTAATTAATTAATTTTGTTAATTCAAATTCTCCTCAATATTAATTAAATATAATTGATATTGTCACTATAGTATGTGACTGATTTATTTAATAAATCAATCCCTTTCTTTATTCTTCTAAAAATTGAATTCTCACAAATCTCCCTCTTAGATAATTAATTTCAATCAATTAGTTAACCCACATGATTCCTACAAACCATCTTCTTAATTCATCATTAACCTAATAAAGTCTTCTAGAAACTCCCTAAACTCACTTAGCCTTATTCTTCTAATTTTTAATTCCCTCTACTCATTCTCTCTCCTAGTCAAATCCTCCTACAAATCCTAATCCCACCTAACATTTCCTCTAATCCCCCTCCTAATGAGTTGCTAATGGCTAATCATCATGATTAGCCACGAAGTCAACTCCTTGTCCCTTCCATCCAACCACTAGCTTTTAATGCTCTTTTCCTAGGTGAATGTGAGATCTTCAAAATCTCACAATCCTCTAGGCATCTCCTCTCCCAAGGAATTTTTAATTCCTTCTTATTCCTCCAATCCCCATGATTATCCCTTTTTGGAGAATTTTAAATTCCTCCTCCCCATTCTTCAAGGAATGTCACGTCCCTTGCTCCTCTCAAGGCACATTGGGAAGTCTTCCCAATGCACTTTGCTCTTCTCAAGGTACCTTGGGAAGTCTCCCCAATGTACCTTGAGGAGTGTGGAGATATGAAATGCCTTTAAGACATATCTCTCGGTCTCCACACCCTCTCTTGGGCCTTGTGTGAGCTCACAAGCAATTTAAGCCCTTCATCTTGAATCCATCCTAGCCATCCATTCTTCCTCTCCTCTTCCTATAAATTGAGAACTCCATCCCTCCATTCTTCATCTCCAATTTTAGTAATCTTATGTTGTCCTTTTGAGCCCAGAAAATCATCTTGGCAACCTTATCATGTTCAAATCATATCTCATCCACACTTGATCATCTCATCCTTATCATCTTCCAAATCTATTCCATTTGTGCACAACATTGGAGAGCCATCCACATCAAGCAAGCAAGAAAGAGGAGAACATCAAGTGGAGCATCACCAAGGGGCGCCTTCACTTCATCAAGCTCCATCCGAAGGAGAAGGTAAAAGGAGATTGTGTGAGGTATATACATTTTCATTATTCATGTTTTCATGCATTTCAAATTATGTCTTTGATTTCATATGCTTCCATGTTTGATTTACATGCTTATTAACTAATCCACCATCACAGGTCTTTTTCCCCTCGTCACATACAATATTTCCTAGTCACTGGCTTTGAACTTTTTCTCTTTGATGTATTTATCATGCCACTTTTCTCTCTGATTTTGTATCAGTTCTATCTGCTGGACAACCATTTTTCTTCATTCATCCAAAGCATTCAATTGTTGAATACATTTCTTTTGTGCTTCAGAAAGTGTCATATTTAATCACAAAGTTCTCCTCAGAGTTTTATGCTCAAACTCAATAGGCATCATTGTTGTTTTCCCATACACCATCTCAAAAGGTGTAAAACCAATTGGTGTTTTCCAAGTTGTTCTGTATGCCCAAATTGCTTTAGAAAGCCTATGAGACCGGTCTTTTTTATGAACAACTACTATCCTGGTAAGAATAGCCTCAAGCTCCCTATTAGTAACCTCTATTATCCATTAGCTTGTGGATGATATGGGGTAGATTTTTTGTGCCTTATATTGTATTCATTGACCAATGCTGCAATCAATGTTGAAGTAAATTATGGGCCTTAGTCTGATACAATTTCCCATGGTACTCCATATCTTATAAATATCTCCTCATACATAAACTCAACCACTTTATTATCTCTTGCATGTGTCATGGCACGAGATTCCACCCATTTGGTTACATAATTTGTACATACTAAAATGTAGGACTTTCCCTTAGAAGGTGGATCAATTGGGCCAACAAAATCTAATCCTCATTTATCAAATGGTGCAACCAATATTTGTGGATACATTGGCATCTCATCGGATTTAGTAGGTCTCCCCATGCGCTGGCATCTGTCACATTTTTTTGTATACTATGTTGCATCCTTATATAATGTGGGCCAATAATATCCTGTATTCAGTATTTTAAGTGTTGTTCTTCTAGCAGCAAAATATCCTCCACATGGCTCATCATGACATGCATGCAGGATATCATATGTTTCATCTTCTCTTACACATCTTCTCATGACTTGGTCAGGTTCAGTATAAAACAAACAATCAGCAATCCATGAGAAGTTAAAGCTTTTCTCTACTAACAACCTTCTTTCTTTAGGAGAGAAATGAAGTGGCATTTTAGCAGCAGCTAAATATTTGGCAATATCAACATACCAAGGAGTGTGGGATTCTATAAGGAATAGATGTTCATCAAAAAAATTATCATCTATGGTTGTAGAATCTTCCTGTAACTGAAGTCTTGAAAGATAATCTGCAACCACATTGGACTTCCCTAGTTTATCAACAATTGTGATATCAAATTCCTGCATCAACAATAACCAACGAGCTAATCTACTAGTAATTGAAGGCTAATTCATGAGATATCTGATTGCAACATGATCAGTATGCACAAATATGGGATACCTTGTGATATAGTGCCTGAATTTGTTGAGTGCATATATAACTGCTAGCATTTCCTTTTTAGTGAATGTGTAATTTAACTCAGGCCCCTACAAGTTCTTGCTAATATAATATATTGCACTTTCCAAATTATCAATCTTTTGTCCTAATACTACTCCTATCGCATAATCAGATGCATTTGTTTGAATTTGAAATGGTAAAGACCAATTCGGACCTTTAAGAACTGGTGCTTGGGTCAAAGCGTGCTTAAGCTTCAAGAAAGCTTCATTGCATGAAGAAGTCCATCTAAATTCCATATCCTTGGTAAGTAGAGAATATAAGGGACTTGCAATTTTGCTAAAATATTTGATAAACCTTCTATAGTATCAAGCATGACCAAGGAAACTTCTTACATCTTTTTCTTTCAACGGTGCATTGATATTCTGAATG
Source organism: Cryptomeria japonica (assembly GCF_030272615.1). NCBI lineage: Eukaryota > Viridiplantae > Streptophyta > Pinopsida > Cupressales > Cupressaceae > Cryptomeria > Cryptomeria japonica. The sequence goes on along the minus strand of NC_081413.1, from coordinate 101,335,521 downwards.
ACTTCAATCTTTGTTGGGTCAACCTGTATTCCTTTTATAGAGATATGATGACCAAGGACTCTTCCTTCTTGCATCATTATGAAGCACTTCTCACTGTTTAATGACAAACTATAGTCTTCACACCATTGCAAAAAAAATTTCAGGTTCCCTAATTCTTCTTCAAATTCAAAACCATAAGTTGTAAAGTCATCCATATAAATTTCCATGATGTCTTGAGAAATATCTAAAAAGATACTTATCACTACTCTTTGAAAAGTCACTGGAGCATTACACAATCCAAAAGGAAGAACATAATATGCATATGTGCCCCAAGGACAAGTAAATGTTGTCTTTTCTTGGTCCTCTGGGGCTATCTGAATCTGATTCTAACCACTGAATCCATCAAGAAATGAAAAATATTTCTTCCTAGCCAAAGAGTCTAATACCTGATCCACAAATGGCAATGGAAAATGATCTTTTCTTGTTGCTAATTTCAAAGCTCTATAATCAACACATACCCTCCATTTTCCTCCTTTCTTAGGAACTATTACCAAAGGTGATACCCATTGGCTATCATAGATAGGATAGATAAACCCGGCCTTTAACAACTTCTGCAATTCCTCTTTAACTATTTATTTTAATGCAGGATTGATTCTTCTTTGTGGTTGTCTGAGTGGACAACATTCTTCTTTTATATAGATACGGTGGGTGCAAACTGTTAGATCTATTCCATGCATGTCCTTATAATCCCATGCAAAGGCATTTTTATGACATTTAAGCAAGTCCACGAGTGCTACCTTTTGAGTATCTGAAAGATCACTATTGATATTCAAACATTTATGCAAATCAACTTCTATTTTGATAGTAAGGTATGTGAGATTTGGACCAGCTCTGATAACATGTGAGATTTTGCCAAGATCAAGAGGCAATGGAAAGCACAAATAAGAGAGACAAAATATATGATAGAAATAAACTGTATTCTATCAAGATGAAAATACTGATCAACTGGATCATCAATCATTGTTGTTTATACAATGAATATGAGCCTACTTATATAGGCAAGGCTATATGGATATGTGAGCACACAAACATGACATGTGGCTCAATAAGAAACAAGGGTAGGTAGGAAATAGGTGTGGGTAGGTAGGAGAAACAATATAATATTCCACATGAGGTGGATCACCCACTGAATGTGGAGTGTAACAACAAGATCACACCATAAAAAGTGGAAATTCTCCTACACACACTATCCCAATGTGGCACAAACACCCAAGTGTCTCATACCCAAACTAATATGAAATGCATTTCCTAAGTAAACTTAAGTAAGGTGTAATAAAATCCAAGATGAATAATTATTTACACCAACAAGATAAATCTGGGATATATCAGAAAAATGGGAAGTACAGACTTCCTGCGGCAAAAGAGTATGCAATATATCAGTGGCTACAGGAAAGTCTAAATCTACAATATTTGGTACCAACTGCTGCAATTTTTGTTCTTGTGTCAACTCATTTGTCAAAATTTTATAAAGAATTGAGTCTTCATCATGTAATTGCATGAATGACCCTCAATTAATCATCATAAGGTGATTAATAGAATCAACTCCCTCAGATTCTTCTCCCAAAGTAGGCCAAACAACTTGTTGTTGATCAAACTGGGGTCGTGCACAAGAATACAAAGCTAATGTTTTGGTAGAGTTCCCATCTGAAATAGTCATATCCCCTGATCTACATCCAATACATGCATCAGTTGTGGCAAGCCAAGGTCTGCCCAAAATCACCGGATATCCCCCCAGTGTTGCCTTTGGAGACAAAATCATAAAGTCTGTAGGGTATTCCCAAGAATCCAAAATAATAATCACATCTTCAATCATACCATCAGGTCACACTGTAGAGCTATTAGCAAGCTATAGAACTATGGGTGTAGGCCTTAGACTATTGATTTCAAGTTGTAGCATTATTTCTCTTGTCATCACATTAATGGCTGCACCTAAATCAACTAAAACATTCCTTTCCTAGCTACCATTAATGACTATACTCACTACAGGACTGCCAGGATCAAAATATTTAGGAATTGAAACCTTTCCTAACATAATATCTGTCAGTTGACCCATCACATGCACTGTTTGTGGATCCTTCTTCTTCCTGCCAGGTTTTTTTAGACATGCCTCTCTAAGTGCCTTACTGTATATAGAAACATCTTTTATTTCTTGCAACAATGGAATTTTAACACATACATGTTTCAGTTGATTGATGATATCAAAACCTTGCTCCTATTCTGTAAGAACTTCCTTTTCTTGCAATCTCTGGGGAAATGGTGATAATCTCTACTTCTAATTGTGTCTATTGGATTAGAGATTTCATGTTCTTCTTGTACCTCAATGATAACTGGAGGAGATGGATTAGGCAGAGTTGTCCCAGATCGGAGGTTAATATCACTTATAGATAGAGAATAGGTTAGGTATTGATTAGGGTTAGTTGAATAAGCTTGTTGTTGTTGCTGAGATTTAATATTAGGATTTAGCATTGGTTGAGTGGGCAACTATGTTGGTTTAGGTAGGACAACAATGGCTCAGGGGGAGGCATTATTGCAGGCGGTTGTGGCTACTGAGTAGGTTGTTGATAACTAGAAGATTGGGTAGTCCATGGTTGACTCCCCCTCCATTGAGGAGTAGGTTGCCAATTCCCTTAAAACTGGTTTCCTTAGCCCTGAGGTGGATACCAATTCCCCTGTGGCTACTACCACTATGGTATTTAATTAGCAAAATGTTGCCCTTGGGCTTGAGAACCATACCAATTTGGATAATTACCAAAATTTTGAGCATATGGTGATTGCCATTGATTATTTGGTACATAAATTTTTTCACTATAACCAGAAAAAGAAAGTGGATCCAGAGGCATACCTTGTCTTTGGAAATTTGGCCTTCTTTGAGAAACATAGAAAACTTGCTCATCCTCACCTTGTATTGGCTTGAAGTCAGGAACCTCAATATTTGCAACCATTTTACATCTACAGTCCTTTTTCTGATGTCTACAATGAGGGTAGAATTCTACAGGAAATGCATCAGCTTCTTCATGTTTCTTCTTAGATGAGAGTGTATCCAACTGAGTAGCCATATTGTTTATGATGTCTTCCTTAAATTCCTTCAACAAATGGCTAAGTTTCATTCTAGAAACTCCCGTACCAAATGTTGATGAAGGCACTCCTAGCTTGAAACACCTGTTCTTTTTAGAAGCAGATCTGGAATACTTCTTACAAATTTATCCTATTTCATTCCATGTGGACTGGGTAATGTCACCTCCTCCCATAAGATCCAAAGAATCAGTGCATTCATCACTGATTCCCCTAAAAAATATCAACTTGAGGGAATCTTCATTTAGAGTACTATGCTTGGACTTTTTGACACTAAACAGAAACCTTTCCAGCTAATCTTCAAGACTCTCATCTTCTTTCTGTGTCATTCTAAAGATATCATCCCTATGACGATCGGTGCCTCTACAACAATCTTTATACTTTGCAAGAAACAATCATTTCATTTCATATCATGTATTGATTGTGCTACTACCCAAGCTCATAAACCATCTTAAGGATGATTCCTTCAAAGTGGTACGAAATATTTTGAGTCTATGTGCATCTGTAGTATAATCAAAACTCCTACAGAGAACATCAAACTCAAACAAAAATGTGTCTCGATCCTCTGTCACTAATCCATAGAATTTAGGGAGGGAAGAAGCTGGAATGTTCTTGAGATTAGCATTATCATGTTGATCAGATATGGGGAACTCAAACGTTGGATCCAAAGGTGGTGGTGGTGGATTATTTCCACCAGGAGGTGGGTTTCCTTGCATTAGACTTGTGGGGGGAGTTACTATATGAAATTCTTCTTCTAGGGGTCTAAATAGGAACTTAAGACTGCCTTCTGCAAATTCAAATTTAGGGTGGTTCAAATTCTCTGGGGTTTGATAAAGTTCAGCAAAAGGATTTATATCTAGGGAATTAATTTCTCCTTGATTAGGATGACCGGGAAGGAATCTACCTAGAACATCTCTTCTTCGCCTATGCATGCAGATTCATGATTTTTTTTTCAAACAATCAGGAATGCTAGAAAAATAATTAACTAAAAACTGAAAAGACAATAACCATAATAGGTTCTTAGTTTGACACCATCCCCGACAACGATGTGAAAAATGTTCAACCCAACAATAAGAATAATAACTCTAGTTGAAGTCTCAACCCGAAGTTTGGACATTCACTTGGTAAAGCCACTATTTCTATAGCTAGTGTTTATTTGATTATCAACCCAGGGATGTAATACTTGAAATGGGTCTACACTATATATGCACTAAGTTCCCGCAACAACTACTCTACATTACTGCAACAACTAACATTATGCGGAAAAGATAAGCAAGAATTGAAACTATTGAAAGGTTGCATGAAAACTTTTGCATTAACATAAATTCATTCAAGCAATACTGGCTAAGTTCAATGCTGATAAACAGAAATTACTTTGTTTTGGTTTGGTTGCAGGAACAGTCAGTGGATCTGTTTCTAGTGGCTACAAGAAAAGTCAATGCAAGAACGTTTACTGCAGCTAAGGAAAGAAAACTAATCTTAACAAATACACAGGAACACTCACCAAGTGGGCCCCCTTGGGTGAGTGGTTCCAGGCTTCCCAAAAAACACTCTAAGTGCTCAAAATAACATATTTTAACTCATCATTCTTTGGAAGTCATTACATGATTCAACATGAAAAGAAACTCAAAAACACTTGTGAAAAATCATCTGCTCTACTTTCTCTCTTTTTCTATCTAATCTCTAAGAAGAGATGAAGAGCTTATTTTAAAAGAAATTGTCTACTTTAGACAACATAGATCACGCCGAAGAGAAGAGGCGGTTAACTAATCGAGAAAGGAGATAGCTGGAGTTAATTAGCTATAGAAAATGTGGATCTAAACCGAACCATAGTCATAACATACTGTGGTGGTATTTACAACACCAATGTCCACTTGAGTTAGACATCAGTAGTATCGTGTGATTGCTTCTCCTATGTCATTCCTTACGCTTTTCAACATTTCTATTTTTCGATCTTTCAGTCATCTTCTAGAATGTCTCTTCCTGCAACTGGCGTGATAGGCGAGCTTCCACCGCAACATCATTTATTCCCTGCACTTCAAAAGAAATAACATACAAGAACATACATACGTATTTTATTTAATCAAGACATCTATTAATTTCACACATGATATTGCCCTAAACAATCCACATGGCAACAAGAATGAATCACATGGTTGTAGGAATAAACTAGCAAAGACAAAACATGTTTTAATAGGTTCAGGCTAACGTATGAAATACATATAGTAAAATTCCGATACATCATTACTACTAAGTAAATCAAAATATGACAAATCTCAAGAGTTCTAAGGATAAAAATTTGCCAATGTCTCAACTCATCAATGGTGTTGATCTTGTTACTACTCTATCATATCCACTTATTATGGAGTGATAATTCCACCTCATGTGGAATATTTTATTGTTTCTTCTACCTACCCACACTTATTTCCTACCTACCCTTGTTTCTTATTGAGCCACATGTCATGTTTGTGTGCTCACATATCCATATTTCCTTGCCTATATAAGCAGCCTCATATTCATTCCATGTAACAACTATTGATCATCTATCTATTGATGAGAATACAATTTATTCTTGTCCTATATTTTGTCTCTCTATTTTGTACATTTCATTGAGCTCTTGATCTTGGCAAAATCTCACACAAACTACAAAGCTAAGAGATTTTTTTAGGTGGAGGTATGTTTACAATTTTGTTGATCTTATTGATGAATACTAAGAAGGGGGGGGGGGGGTGGGGGTGAATTAGTATAACAATAATAACTTAATTTAAACACTTAAACAATTTAGCAGTAAACTGGTATAATAGTTTTACTAACAAACCGGTTAACACAAATGGAAACCAAACAACAAATAAGGCATTCACCCATAGAAGCACAATCACCATAACACAAGAGATTTTGACGTGAAAACCCAAATGGAAAAAACCACGGTGAGATAAAACTCATAAGTAACTATCTGTAGAATAGTAACCAGACTGGTTAAGGTCATAAAATGTTCTTTACCAGAACAGATCCTGTGAGGAATCTCAATCTTTGTTAGGAGATAAGTCCGATTAAAGACTACCCTATGAGAGGATTTCTGATCCATAGTTATGAACCACCTTGTTAGAGGATTTACAAAGGCTTTGCCAGGCCTACCCGGTTAAGGGTTACAGACTTGTCGAAGATGTGAGTAATCAACAAGTGAGTGATCTAAATACTAGCACAATATGCTTGGTTAGATCCTTGATAGCTCATTGTTAATGCATTTCAGCATTACTTCAGTCTTCAAAATCTCCACACTTTGTTTCTTCACATAGACCTAATCTTCTTCTGTGATCGCACATGCAAAAACCTCATCAACCACCTAAAACCCTTACGACCAACTAAAACCCTAGACATGATGTCCTTATAAAGGAATCTGATTTCTGTCGGTCCAATAGGATTACATTGCAAGTTCCTAGGTTTAGTGCATCTGGACACATTTGGTAACACAACATAGAATCACCGCCAAAGTGTCAGTGGATGATAACTCATCACAAAAATAATACCGGTTGGTAACTCATTACAGAGTAATACCAGTTCATACATTTACCTATTACCGGTTCACATATTTTACCGATTACCGGTTCACACATTTTACTAATTACCATTTTGCCAAAATGAAGACTGGGAAAAATTATAACAACCACTTTGTTTCTTTGTACCACTTTGGGATCCTCAAACGCTTGAGGTCTTCATGCGGCTTGGGATCAGTATACACTTTCTGCAAAACATCGATAGTCTAAAGACTATAATACATAATACCGGTTGGAACAAATACCAGTTGAGCATAACTCATACATACAAAAAGTGATCTTTAAGCAAGTGTGTGTCTATCAATGACAATCACAACAACATCATCAGAAATGCCAACAATCTCCCCCTTTGGCATTGATGGCAACACTTAGGAAATTTTTTTGACATCTAAGTGTTTTACAACAAAAATATGTCATAATCAAAATTACTCCCCCTAAGCATATACACTACCCCTTTTGCAAAAAATACAATGTATACTACTCCCTTACAAAGATAAACATGAAAGTATACATAACATGCATCAAAATTTTAAATACTGAATACTACTCCCCCTTTGCCAACAATGACAAAGTACTGCAGAATAACCCCAGTTTCTCATTATCAGTAAAATAATAAATGTTTATGATAATAATGAGTGAAACTTATCAAAAACCGATTTAAGTCCTACAAAAATGTCTTCATGGATAAGGTCCATGACTCAAGCAATGAGGTAGCAACCTCACTTTCCGTTTGCATCTAGGATACCTGTTCCTCCATAGCATCCAAGGTACTCATCTCTTGAGTGACCGTTAAGGCATCCAGCTTGAGATAGCACTTCTGAAGTATTTGCAGTCGTGGTAGTAGAACCAGTTGAAGTTCTTGCAAATCTCTAGTCCGGTTGGTGATTTCCAACCCTATTCTGGTAGTCTAAAGTTGAAACCGATGAACGGTTTGCCCAAATATGGTGAAGGAATCATAGGGCATCTTGAAGGTGCTTATATATGCCTGCAAATCAGATTACAGTTTGTCTTTCTGAGCAAGAACATCATCACAGAATAGATGGGGTTGGCTTATCTTATTGAGCAGTAATTTCCCCTCATCCATAGCATCTCTTATGTCTTTCTAAAGTTCTGATCGGAGCTTGTTTAATTTCTTCACTAAGGCAGTGTTTAGGGCCTTTTGATGCTTCTTTTGTGCATTGGCTTCAGCAACATCTTCCAGGCATTGCACCTAGTCCTCTACAACTGTGCATAAAAGTTTCAGTTGGGCTAGAGAGGAATCGGTACTGAGGAGGTTGGTACTAGGTATCAAACTGGTAAGAGTTTCTACCGCAGTTTGAATAACATCTTGTTCCTTCTTCCTCAACGCTTCTAGCCGCTCTTGGGCAAGCTTAATGCTTTGCAATAGCTCTATTTCATTTGTAGATTAGAGGTCAATGGGACTGGTAATGTCAGCCGGTTTGGCTTGACTACCGGTTGCCTTAGGGGTCTCCACTTGTGTGCTCTTTGGCACTTCCTCCTTCTCTTTGGCTCTTTGCTTTTCCTCTTCAGCCTTCTTTTGCTCCTCTGCTTCTTTCTTTCTCTTTTCTTCTTCCTTCTTTCTATCTTCTTCATTCTCCTTGTCTTCTTCTTTCTTCTTCTTTTCCTTCTTCTCCTCTTCCTTTTTCTTCTTCTCCTCTTCCTTTTGCTTCTTCTCCTCTTCCTCTTTATTCTTTTTCTCTTTCTCTGCTTCCACTTTATCAGCCTTATCTTTGTCCTATTTTTCTTTGTCCACTCTCTCTTTGTTAGCCTTGTCCTTTATTGCATCCGGAGTGACATTTTCACCATCGAAAGCATCAAAATGTCAATAGGGTCCATTTGTTCAGTGACCGGTTCTCCTTCACTGTCATACACCTCATCTAGTTTTCCAATTTCCAGTTCTTGCTTTGGCATGTGAGTGGGTATCTTTTACCACTTCAAGGACTTTCCCTTCCAATAACATGAGTCTTCTTCTTCTCATGAAGAAGAGGCCTTTGTACTTTTCCATAACTTCATAAAGTTCTGAATTTGACACATCAGGAAAATATTATGCAAATATTTCTTCTCTTATTTCCTGTTCCTTTTCTATGGCAATGCACCATTTGCTATCTAAAGAATTATTTAAAGAATCTGGTGTCACAGATCTAATTTCTGATGGCGACCGGTCATTAATACATAAATATTGAATAACTTCTTGTTCAACTTCCTCCTTTTCATTGTCATTAAAATCATCAAAATGATCTATTAAATCACTTAGCACCTTTCTCCTAATACTATTTTATAGTTCTTTAACAATGTGTCAAAGGTTTGTAAGAGGAAATGTTTATATTTACCGATGCTGATGATGTCGGTTCATTATTGGTTGTCTTTGTCTTCTTGCTCATTTGCCTAGTCTTTTTAGGATGTACCTCAGGTTATGTATCCTCTGAGTCTGGTGAGGTGTTCTTAGTTTTTCCCTTCCTTTCAAAGACCTTGGCAGGTGCAGCTTCCGGTTTCTTCTTTGCCGATGACCGCTCGGTCACTTTAGGACTTGCTGAAGTAATTGGTGTCAATATAGATGGCATTGCCTTTCCCTTCTTTACCGAAGGTTCTTCAACCAGTGTTACCCTCTCCAAATAGGTGCTAGTTCTCTTCTTCTTAGGATCAAGAGGTGAGGCAAGTAGGGTAGAGGCATACCCGTCTAGCATGTCATACATTACCTCATATCTCATGGGCTCCACTTCTTCTTTTCTAGGCTCAACTGCCTCCATTATGCACTCATCTACTCTGATGATAAAGTAGATCTCTTCATAATTCTTGACAATATCACTAGATATTCTCACCCTTTGGCTCATCTTGCATCTGAACTCATCAAATTATTTGTTCAAGACTTCAAGATAACCGGTTTCTACTACTTGTAGACTCTCTTTGATTTGCTTGGTAACCGGTTGGTCAGCAAACCATTGTATATCACCAACTCCTGGGAAATAGCCTTGAAAATAGAAAAACAATCCTACCAGCAGTTGTCTAAATTTAAATCGTACGACATTGTCCTATTTAATTGACTTCAGATTCACCAGAAGTTGCCTTTGCATACAGGTGCATAAATCAAATGAGGCATCTTCCATGATCATCCTGTAGGCGGCATTTACTGCTACAGCAGAGACAAAGTTAATTCTGCTAGCATAGAACGTCTGGTAACCTATCACCATACAAGCATATTTGACCTGATCGTCCTTGATGGTATTGACGATCATTCCCCATTGGTCACTCATAGAACTGGTGAGCTTGGTCATTTCCGTCTTAATGACTTTACTTAGGGTTGGTACATCTCCAACGTTACAAAAATTGGTGACGGCATGCATAGCTTCTGGTGTGATGTCATGTGTGCGCTCAAGATATGTTTTGTCATTGTGCACTCTGCTTAGAATGATTCGAATGTGATCTTCTGTGAACTCTTCAAGAAAATACACCGCATTGTGAAGCTTCTTCTTTTCCAGGATGCTATATTCTAGTTTGATCTTCTTGTCCTTCCCTCAAAATAAACTTAACTGAGAATGGATCACTAGAGATCACAAGTCTTCTATTTTGCAATTAATATAATCTAAAATACCTTCCTTAACTATAACACCAACAGGTATTTGGGATAGGGCATTGTATTTCACCTTCTGTTGGATGAAATCTACTGAATCATCAGGTGCACTAGGACTGGAGTGTGATGCAAAAGCCATGATAAAAGGATAAACAAGAATTTTCGATAAATACATTCAGAAATCCATAATTTAGGGTTTGCAATTTCAGCTTCGCCACACACTACTTCGGTTGCTGGATTACTGCTTTGTGCTCTTCACCTGACTGTTTGATATTATATCCAGATTCTTCTATCAAAATTTAGAAATCTCTCTGAATCGCAAGACAAATCACCTTTTGTCGCTCTGCACTTGAAAATTTCTTCGCTCGCAAATGATAAGTGAAAATGACTTGAAAATCCCTTTTAAATGAATTCTTCTCCTACCATAATAAATACTCCACCATTAGGGCATAAACCCTAATTTGCCTTTTACCATTTCTGGTCTTATGCCAATTGACAGGTATCACATATCGGTTAAGGTCTTTTACCGATGTAAACCGGGGGTTCGCAACATTTCATCGATTTGCTCCCCCTAAGTTTTTCTGAAGCTTAGTTTGTCGGTTTAGTGACTTCCACACTAGGTGCAGAATCCAGTTCTTCTTGTGACACTTCTTTAGGTTTCTTCTTCCATGTTGTCTTCATATCTGTTTTAACAGTTTCAACATCAATCTTTCCTTCCTGAGTGACTAGTATATCATCTGATATGTTCTTTCTCATTCTGCAAGTTCTAGCAAGGTGTCCTGGTTTGTTACAATGATAGCAAACCATTCCAAGTGATCTCCATGGTCCATTATTCATTCTACCATTCTTCCTCCTACATATTTCAGCAGTGTGACTGCTACCATGACAAATCAAATAGGTTTCTCTCCAATCAGTTGCCGCTTGATAGCCACCACCACCTGATTGATGGTTATAGGCATTGACGGTCATTCCCAGTTGGTCGCTCACAGAACCGGTGAGCTTGGTCATTTCCATCTTAATGACTTTCCTTAGGGCTGGCACATCTCCAACATTATAGAAACCGGTGACAGCATGAATAGCTTCTGATGTGATGTCATGTGTGCGCTCAAGATACATTTTGTCTCTATGCACTCTGCTTAGAATGATTCGAATGTGATCTTTTGTGAACTCTTCAAGAAAATACACCGCATTGTGAAGCTTCTTCTTTTCCAGGATGCTATATTCTAGTTTGATCTTCTTGTCCTTCCTACAAAATAAACTTAACTGAGAATGGATCACTAGAGATCTTAGGTCTTCTATTTTGCAATTAATATAATCTGAAATACCTTCCTTAACTATAACACCAATAGGTATCTGGGATAGGGCATTGTATTTTGCCTTCAGTTGGATGAAATCTACTGAATCATTAGGTACACTAGGACTGGAGTGCGATGCAGAAGCCATGATAAAAGGATAAACAAGAATTTTTGATAAATACCTTCAGAAATCCACAATTTAGGGTTTGCAACTTCAGCTTCGCCACACACTACTTCGGTTGTTGGATTACCACTTTGTGCTCTTCACCTGACTGTTTGATATTATATCCAGATTCTTCTATCAAAATTTAGAAATCTCTTTGAATAACAAGACAAATCACCTTTTGTCGCTCTACACTTGAAAATTTCTTCGCTCGCAAATGATAAGTGAAAATGACTTGAAAATCCCTTTTAAACGAATTCTTCACCTACCATAATAAATGTTCCACCATTAGGGCATAAACCCTAATTTACCTTTTACTATTTCTGGTCTTCTGCCAATTGACAGGTATCACATACCGGTTAAGGTCTTTTACCGGTGTAAACCGGGGGTTCGAAACATTTCACCGATTTGCTCCCCCTAAGCTTTTTTGAAGCTTAGTTTGTTAGTTTAGCGACTTCCACACTAGGTGCAGAAACCGGTTCTTCTTGTGACACTTCTTCAAGTTTCTTCTTCCATGTTGTCTTCATATCTATTTTAACAGTTTCAACATCAATCTTTCCTTCAGGAGTGACTGGTATATCATCTGATATGTTCTTTCTCATTCTGCAGGTTCTAGCAGGGTGTCCCGATTTGTTGCAATGATAGCAAACCATTCCAGGTGATCTCCATGGTCCATTATTCATTCTACCATTCTTCCTCCTACATGTTTTAGCAGTGTGATCACTACCATGACAAATCAAATAGGTTGCTCTCCAACTGGTTGCCGCTTGATAGCCACCACCACCTGACTGATGGTTATAGTCATTATACTGGTTTGGATTCCGGTTCACAGAGGATTCAAGAAAAACTCCTTGAATCCTTTGAGGATATCTTCCAGTGTTGTGTATAACAGACCTGCACTCAAATTCTCTATGCCCAAACTCATTGCATGCATAACAGTTACCATTGCATCTATTGGATCTAAGCTTATTGTTTATAAAGTAGGGAAAATTATTGTAAGCCTTACTTCTACATTCATTGGCAGTGTGTCCTTCCTTGAGAAAATTAAAGCAAATAGGTTTGAACTTTTTCTTACCTTTATCCTTTGGTGTCAGTTGCTTCTTTGATGCTCCATCTTTTGTTCCAGAGGTCTCAACTTCCTCATAACCAGAAAAACCAAGTCTAGTGGTATTCTTCACCGGTTTTGCTGATTCAAGCTTTTGTTCTAGCTTAACAGTGCTCTTATTGAATTTGGCAAGTATTTCCTTTGACTCAGTGAGTTCTTTGAAAATAGCAGCATTGGATTCCTTCAAGGTCGCATTCTTAGAAATAGCCATATTTAGTTCACCTTGCATTTCTTCTTTTTCCACTTTACTCTCTTGGAGATGAGCGGTAAGTGCATTGATTTCTTGCTTCAGCTTGGAGATCTCATGATCTTTGTCTTTTACCATATCTTCAGCTTTCCTCCGATTCTCAAGCTCTTGACACATTCTGATAGTCATTCCTTCTAGTTCCCTTCTTAGGTTAGCATTAGATTCATTCAATTTTTCAACCTCTTCAGCTAGGGCTTCCATGTTTGCTTCATCAGAAGAACTATTTTCAGTAAGCTCCATCAGTTTCTCAGCATGCTCTCTTCTCTTTGCTAGAGAGGCTTTATATTTGACTTTGAGTTCATCAAAGGCTTTCTCAGTCTGAGTGAGATGATGAGTAAGTTCCCTCATAGTGTATTCCCCCATATCTCCTTCCAAGTGGTTAGACTTATAGAAAGCTTGGCTCTAATACCAATTGATGAATACTAAGAGGGGGGGGTGAATTAGTATACCAATAATAACTAAATTTAAACACTTAAACAGTTTAGCAGTAAACTGGTATAACAATTTTACTAACAAACCGGTTAACACAAATGCAAACCAAACAACAAATAAGGCATTCACCCACAGAAGCACAATCACCATAGCACAAGAGATTTTGACGTGGAAACCCAAATGGGAAAAACCACGGTGAGATGAAACTCACAAGTAACTATCTACAGAATAGTAACCAGACCGGTTAAGGTTAGACTAGTTAAGGTCATAAAATGTTATTTACCAGAACAACTCCTATTAGGAATCTCAATCTTTGTTAGGAGATAAGTCCGATTAAAGACTACCCTGTGAGAGGATTTTAGATCCATAGTTATGAACCACCTTGTTAGAGGATTTACAAAGGCTTTTCCAGGCCTACCCGGTTAAGGGTTACAGACTTGTCGAAGATGTGAGTAATCAACAAGTGAGTGATCTAAATACTAGCATAGTATGCTTGGTTAGATCCTTGATAACTCATTGTTATTGCATTTCAGTATTACTTCAGTCTTCAAAATCTCCACACTCTGTTTCTTCACATAGACCTAATCTTCTTTTGTGATCGCACATGCAAAAACCTCATCAACCACCTAAAACCCTTATGACCAACTAAAACCCTAGACATGATGTCCTTATAAAGGAATCAGATTTCATGTTGGTCCAATAGCATTACATTGCAAGTTCCTAGGTTCAGTGCATCTAGACACATTTGGTAACATGACACAGAATCACCACCAAAGTGTCGGTGGATGATAACTCATCACAAAAATAATACCAGTTGGTAACTCATCACAGAGTAATACCGGTTCATACATTTACCTATTACCGGTTCACATATTTTACCAATTACCGGTTCTCACATTTTACCAATTACCATTTTGCCAAAATGAAGACTGGGAGAAATGATAACAACCATTTTGTTTCTTCATACCGCTTTGGGATCCTCAAACCGCTTGAGGCCTTCATACTGCTTGGGATCGGTATACACTTTCTGCAAAACACTGATAGTCTAAAGACTATAATACATAATACTGGTTGGAACAAATACCGGTTGAGCATAACTCATACATACAAAAAGTGATCTCAAAGCAAGTGTGTGTCCATCAATGACAATCACAACAACATCATAAAAAATGCCAACACTTATTAGTATCTATTTCAATTCCTTAATGGGAGAACAATGAATCCTAAAAGTTTCCCGACATCCACACCAAAAACACATTTAAGGGGATTCAATCTCATCTTGTATTATGGAAGCCTTTCAAATACTAATCGAATATTCTCAATATGTGCTTGACGAGAAACAGATTTCACAAAGATATCATTGACATAATCTTCTAAGATTTTATGGATGAAATCATGGAATATCAATGTCATAGCTCGTTGATAGGTTTGTCCTGCATTCTTCAACCCAAACAATATTCAATAACATAGTAAAGGTTCCCCAAGGAGTTGTGAAGGTGTTTTTATATTGGTCTTCTGGATTAATATGAATCTGATTGTACCCTAAAAAACAATCCATAAAAGAGAGCAAAGCATAACCTGCGGTTGAATCTACGATCATGTCAATGTTCAGGAGTGGAAAATAATCTTTGAGAGAAGCTTTATTCACATCCCAAAAATCAATGCAAATACAAATTCGACCATCAGCTTTTCTAACTGGAAGAATGTTTGAGATCTAAGGTGAATATTCAATAGGACGGATAAAACCAACCTTTAAGAGCTTTTCTATCTCTTTATTGACTAATAAAGCCACCTTAGGATTCATCTTTCAAATCTTCTATTTCACAGGTTTAGCATCAGGTCTTAGTACAATGTTATGTGCCACAATCGACTCATCAATCCTTGGCATTTCCTCATAAGACCAAGAAAAGATGTCAGGGAACTGATGCAAAAGATCAGAATGCTCTTTGAACTCTTTGGGGATAAACACTTCTTGACTTCGATGACCTTACCAGGAGCTTTGTCACTCATATTGACATCAGTAATCTCTTCACCAAGGAGTACACTATGGTCTTCTGGATGAGACATGGGTATTTTCTCCTCGTTATAAGATAAGGGTGCGCCCTGTTCAATGGATTTACCAAAATACGCTTGGGTATTTAAATAATAAGAGAATTAACATTTATGATGATAAGAGGGCAATTCATCATATGCACCTAGAAATTCCTTCAAGGATTCTTCCAAAGGAAAAATTTCCAAGGGAACTTCATTAGGCAACGTTGTGTTATCAATAAGTTCCGGATGAATAAGCTTAAGGAGAAGAGGGTCAACAGAAATCATGTTAATAGTTAACCATAGTTTCATCCTTCAACCCGTATGGCAATATGCTAGTCCAATATTATGGTGACGAGGTTCAATCTGCAAAGGAATTTAAATACCTTGTTCATTAGGTCCACAACCTTTTCCATCATAACCAAGTTGTGATACGAGCTTATATCCAGGACCATAAATATCATGCAATTCTTTAAATGAAGGAGGTTTTGTATAGAAAAGGTGATCAACATGGTAAGCATCAACCGGATTTATAGACACATAGTCATCTTTTGTAGCCAAAGTGAATGAAACTTAGGAAAATTCAGGGGGACGGGATCCACCTTGTATTCACCAACATGAGTGTTAGTGAAATCTAAGGAACCCCAATCGTCACCCAAGCATGCATTTCTTTTGGATGGAGAGGATGATTTAGTTGAAGATGGTTTTTTAGGAGTAGACTCTGAGGCTTGTACTTTGAGGAGGTCTTCTTTTGGGGAGTCTTATCTTAGAGAATCCTGCTCCCTAGGTAGTTCCTCCTTCATGAGATCTTTCTTTTCAGAGACTTCCTCCTTCAAAATTTCCTCACTCTTCCACTCTTCCTTTTTAGGGGATGGGACAAAAGAGGATAACGTAGGTACATAATTTTGAAAAGAAGGTGCAACCAAGGCTGGACCAACTGCTGCTATTTGACAAAGGTGCATAGCTTTAGGGTTAGCCATGATTGTGACAACTTGGTTATTAGCTACAAACTTTACATATCCATGAAGTGTAGAAGATACAGCTCCCAAAGCGTGAAGCCATGGTCTACCCAAAACCAGATTATAAGACAAAGGACCTCGCATCACATGTACAAGGGTTGCAATAGTAACAGGGCCAACCTTCAAGGATAGTATGGTCGTTCCTAAAACAGTTCTAGTACTGTTATTGAATCCTCAAATAAACAAGGAAGAATTTGCCAAGGTGTTTGGATCCACCTTGATCTTTAATAATAGATCCAAGATACAAACATTAAGTGAAGAGCCTGTATCAACAAGTGTTTTCCTAATACCCATGCCATTGGCATGAACAATTACATTAGAGGATCTACCAAATTTTTTACTTCTAGAGGTGGGAGTTCATGGGGATAGAAAGTAATATTTTGTGAATCCACACGAATATGATCCATCAACGCATTCACATCCGTTAGCCTCGCAAAAGAAGGCAATAAGATCTTTTCCAAAGCTTCATGTAGCATACCTTGATACACCAGAGCAATTTGAAGCAAATCCCATAGTGAGATCTTAGTCGGAGTAACCTTGGGTTGTTCGATAAGATCATAGTCACTAGTTCGTTTATCTTCCAATAAATGTGTTTTAGGAAGACTAAGCTAAGAAGGTGGTAAAGAGACGTGTGGTTGATCGAGAGTCTGCTTATTTCTCCAATTATTATAAAAGCAATGGTATTGTAAGATGATTGTTTAGATTGCATAAACTTAGAATATAAATCATAATTTTCTCCTTTGAAAGGTTTTCCATTAGTGGTTTTGACTTTCTTTGGAGAAGGACTTGTTGTAGTCACATGGATGTAAGGTCTCTTAGGTCTTTGAGGAGCCACGAAAAAAACAATAACATTCACGAACTTTTGATCTTCAAATGAGGATGTTGTGGAGGGTGATACTTCTTTTACATCTGTCTTGGAGAGAGGTGCTTCTAAGAAGTCATCTAAAACTTCATCCAACATATCGAAGTCATCTTTAGAGAATGCCTTGTCAAAAGAATCAAACTCCAAGAGGAAGAGATCTGGAATTGGGCAATCATGTCAAGTTCACCGAAATTTAGAGGAGGGGATTTGTTACCTCTAAGATGATAAATCCTAGAGAAAAAATCAATCTGTCGCTTTCTCACTTATACTAGCGCTAAGGGTGAGCCACGGGATAACAAAATAAAAATATACTAATAGAGAAATAATTGAATGATTAAAAGATAGAAATGATGAAATACAAGAATCTAAACTAAGAGCAGATTATACAAGAGAAATGAGGAGGTCTCAATTCTCATACGAAACATGGTGCACAGACGCTAGTGTGGTGCGTTGCGTCTGTACAACTAGAGAACATGGAATCCTAGGAAACGTTTACAACGAACCTCTTTGGTTGCGCATAACCTGTTTGTCACTTGCATACACAAAGATGGAGAGAAAATGTTGGTGTTGTATAGGTGTCTTCCTTAGATATACCCTTGTTTTGGTGTTTCCACCTCCACGAATAGCCAAATAGATAGATTGGATAAAAGATAAAATGATAAAATACAAATAGAAACTATACTCTCCTTAATGGAAGCAAACCCTATTGCAAATAGACAAAAATGATATATCGATAAGCTAAATGCACCTAGATGATAAATACATTTACAAATATGATAGATAAATTGCATGAAATGATAAAAGATAGATAAATGATAAAGAGAAGACAAGGCATGTAGCCAAACACCTCTTTTTGAGATACGAGGGTGATGAAGCTCAAGATATGTGCTTGTTGTTGCAAGATGGTTGCAAGAGTGTTGAAAATAGAGATAGTTTGATAATGCTTGTAGAGTATTCAAGAGAGCATAGAGAGAGAGACCAAAAAATCTTGAGGAACCCTTTCAAATGAGCAAAGAAGGGCTTTTAAAACTGGAAAGAAGCGTAGAGAGTCATTACAGCCAAAAGCAAGCCAAGGGACATGTGTTGGAAGGCGTCTAACTAACTACAGGATGCGAGATTCTGTGAATCTATCAGGACGTTAGCGTGGCATGTTGTCATCTTCACAAAGATAGGCACAAATAGGGTTCCAGGGAAAATGGGGGCTTCGGGGCCCATGATGTCAAAATGATGGGGTTTTTATTATGAGTTTTTCATTAATGCACCGAGCACCATGCATAAGTGTCATAAATGCACTAGGCGCAATTTAGGACACTACACTCATCTTTTTGTGGGCATTGACCTATTAAGGCCTCTTCATGGAGATGTGATTTTGATGGTTGAGGATCCTGGCTGCAACCTTTGGATTATGAGAACATCCCTTTTGATGACATCTTTTCTTTTCTACAAGTCACTTGACATTTGATAGTTCTTTGGGTCATCAAAAGGGTTCTACTACTTGGTAGAAGAATGATTTTGATGATCACTTAACTATTGAGGTTATTGTCTCTATGGAGGATATCTATACTTAGGTATTTGATGAGTCATGTCATTAAGATCATGTTGTGGTCCATGTCATTAAGTGCTCTCCTCCTTTTCCTTCGTCGACTTCCACTTGAGTTCCATCTTCTCTAGTGGTTTTCTTTTCTTCTCATGTGGAGCCTATTATCTCCTCTCAACTTTTGACTTCTAATGAGATTGATTCCTATTTGTTTCCTTGTAATTAGGTTGCTTCTCTTGTTTTTAGTCCTCCAATGAAAGGTTCTCTCTTATTTCCTCTTATTGTGGGATCATTGATGATAACATAGCTTGGGATTTTGTTCGTAGAAGGAGGAAAGGCACTTCTAGAACTCCACTTTCTTGTTATTGTATTGAGAAGAAGTATTTAATTTAGGGTTGGGACCCTTATTTCTCATCGGTTCTTTGCTCTGGTTAGAGGCTTCTTAGTCTCTATGTGATCTTCTCAGTCTCGTTTCTAGTGAGACTCTCTCTACTTGCCTTGATGGGTGTTTTTACTGTAACAAGTTCGAGCCCTTCCTAAAATTTATCGCAATAAAAACATTTAAGCATTCACTCATAAATCATTCAAGAAATGCCAATAAAGTGAGATCAAGAAATCAACAATAATTTATCAAATACATCAAGATAACAATTTTCAGTTCTACTTAGTACTTGTGAGATAGATGATGTCTATGCCCACGGGGCGGGCCATGTTTTAAAAGGTTGGGATGTTTTCCTATCCTCTAGAAAGCTAGGGATGGGGTCCTTAGTATTGTCATTAGACAAGGTTTGAGCTCACAAGGTGAGCTAAGGTTTAGAGGGATGATGTCTTTTCCTACCTTTGATAAACTAGGGATGGGATCTTTTAACTTAGAAAATATGCAAGCTATTTATGAGGAATTCATGATTTGATAAATTGAGTATTGTATTATGATTTATTGATATAAGTATTGTTGATCTTTTGCAAGATAGTTTGAAGGATAATTATTATAGAAAATCAAAATAATTTCTATCTTTAGAATTATTCATAGAACTATAAATTGAATATCATGATAAAATTTTATCATTTTTGATAAAATTATATTTATAAATATAATACAATTCTTATCTTGAGCTGGAATTATTTTTTTAGGGCAAAACTTAGGAATATCCCAAAAAGGGACATTACAATTGGTATCAAAGTATTGATCCTACTGTAGCTTGTCAAATTCATCTTATAAAATATCAATTAGAATCAAAGGGAAATCACAAATCCCTATCTAATCAAAGAATTCTAACAAACAAACAATGAAATAACACAATCAAGCAAAATAGGAACTATAAATGAAATCAATTAAAGACTCCCTATTCCGTGACTGTGTATAACTTCCATTGCTCTTCTCTTCTCTATGATATGATGGCTCTCAGATATTGCGCTGGCAACCTGCAAATGACACAAAGATTCAAAGTTCATGATCTAGAGGAATTGTGAGGATTGAATGCTCAATTTATAGATTTTTGGAGAAGATTGATTGAAAGGTGGAACAAAATGATCAAGAGGTGGAACTCAAGTGAGCTCACATGCTGATTGATAGTTGAACTGTTGACTTGGCACTGAAACAAAATAGATTTAATAGATTAAAGGAGTCAATTGATTGAGAAAAAGCTAACTGAAAGAAGAAAAAGAATGATTGGAAGAAATAAAGAAGATGACCAAGAGAACTAGAAGATGAAAATAGAGACTGGAGAGATAAATGATTTAATTAATTGATTGATTGAATTAATTAATTTAGCATGTGCTTGCACTTTGACTTAGATTTTCAATTTAATCTTTGCATGATATTTATTCAAATAATTAAATTTATTTAAATTCAATTTAGTATCTGAATATATTTAGAACTTGACTTTGGTTTTCAATTTGGTTTTTGAAATCATGCACATGTATTTGAATTTGGAAGAAATTAGAAGAATATGAAATTAAATGAAATTAGAATTTGGGGATTTGGCATTGAAGAATTAATTAGTTAATTAAATAATTTAAAGAAACTATTTAATTATGCTAGAAATGGACTTTAATTAAATAATAAGGATTATTTAAATCATAATTAATTAAATAATAAATATTTAATTAATATTTAGAAGAGAGTTGAATGATTAGATGATTAGAGATATAAATTGAGAATTAATTTATTTAAATAATAAAGATTATTTAAATTAGGAAATTAATCAGAATTAATTAAATAATAAATATTTAATTAATATTTAGAAAATAGTTAAAAATGATTAAATGATGATAGAATAAGAAATAGAATAATTAGTACGATGGTAAGGAAATATGAATTTAGAAGAATATGATTAATTAACTTAATTAAAGAATTGAAGAATTATTTAATCAATTAGACGAATAATTAGTACATGATCAATGAGACATTTTTAGGTGTCTACACCTACTACCTTGTAGGGTAAAGATAAATTGTACTCTTACATTGAGCATTTAATATGGTCAAGTTTGACTACAAAGACAGAAAAAATAAACTTGGTTGAAGAAGAGATAAACCTTGTAATTTTTTTGAATATATCAAGCATAAGAAAAGTTCCAAGTGCAACATGACCTTACATCATAGAGATAGTAGAGTGAGAGTTAGCAAGCAATTATGAGTGACAAAGCTTGAAATTTAAATGGGGTCTTAAAAGATGTCAAAGAGTCCTATCCAAGGATTATGATATGTTGTTACAATTTTGAGAGCTTGACTAATCGATATTTTTGTTCCAAACAAAACCCTGAACTTTGTTTCAAGAAGACATGGTAAGTGGGTAACAGGTGAATAGCAGTCCTAGAAGGTTCTAAATAGACCACAAGATAGTCAATGACAAGTAAAAGAGGACACATTCGTATGAATATTGAAGGGGAATTGATGATAGTTAAAGGATCTCATAAAAAAGACCAACATAAAGACAAATGATAGTTAGAGGCAATGATGGACAATGGAGTGGTACATGAGTTGTTTGGAGAAAAAACATGACAAAAATTTACCCAAAGGGAATGACAATGAGAAAGGATAAATCAACACAAATTATGGGTAATGAGATGTAAAGGACAATCATAAGGATGTTCTAATTAGTCATGGGATTATTTTAAGTGTTCTACAAACCCTAGATAATAGTGGATAAGTGAAAAAAATTTAGAGGACATGCAAATACATCAAGGAACATATAGAGGGAGGTTCTAAAGAGTGAATTGCAAACTGAAACAATCATAAAGACAAAATACTAATAAGTATAGGAAAATATTGAAAAGTGAAGTATACAATGAATATAGGTTAAATGAACAAGAGGATAATTGGATAGAGGTCCTTGCAATACTCACTTTTGAAGGTCAAGTTCATTCTGGTGTGTAAAGGTCATGACAAGGAAATATAACAACCTATTATGAGTAGGAAGACAATCACATCCTAAATTATGAAAGTCAAGGCCATGTAATGTATAGAAGAGACAAGTGTTGTGGAGTCCAACTATAAAAAAATTGTTGTTGCATCTACACTTTCAAGTTATCTATAAGAAGGTATCCTATCTTGTCATTGCTTGAGGACAAGAAATCTTGGCTAGGGTGGACTGTAATGTTTTTAAAATGAGATATAATAAATAAGGATATAACTAAAATTTAATTGTGTTTAATGAATGGTCAAAAGGCATGAAATTAAGATTTGTGTCTCAAACACGAGATTTAAAAGGGAGATCGATTGAGAAGAATATCCATAAATCATAAATGGCAAATGAAAGAAATCAACTTGGAAATAAATTATTATTCTCAAATGTAGCAATGAAGGGTGGTGACTCATTCCCTATGAAGGGTGCTAACTACTTCAAGAAATGGGTATAAAAGAAAAATCAATCATCCAATCAAATAAATAATGATGATTAAAGGGAGAATCATCAATTTAGGAATCCATCCTCAAATATCAATTCTTTCAACTATATAAGAAATCAAAAATCCATTTAAGAATCAATTTATAAAATTATTCTGTCAATCATCAAACCAATCATACTAACATCAATCATTCAACATCAATAAATCAATCAATCAATTATGCAAATCTTAACTATTCAAATATCAAACATTTATGGACCAATTTATTCAAGGAACATTTAAGCATCCACTTATCAATCCTTCAAGAAATGTCAATAAAGACAGATTAAGCGATCAACAATAATCTAGCAAATACATCAATATCAATTATTAATTCTAGTTAATGATTGCAAACATGACGAAGTCCTTGGTATTATTACTAGATGAGGTTCAGGATCACATGGTGAGCTAGGGTTTGGAGGGACATGCTTTTTTCCTACCTTTGACAAACTAGGGATGGGTCCTTGGTTTCATCACTATCAAGTTAGGGATGGGGTCCTTTAAATCAATAGATTTGTAAGGTATTTACAGATAATTCATGATTCAATCTATTGAGTATTGTGCTATGATTTATTTATTTGAGTATTGTTGATCTTTGGAAAGACAACTTGAAGGAGAATTATCCTAGAAAATCAATATAAGTCCTATTTTCATGATCATTCATAGAATTATAAATTGAATATCATAATTAAATTTCATCATTTTTGATAAGTTATGTTTATAAATATAATGAAATTCTTATCTTGAATTAAAATAATTGTTTTAAAAATAATTTACAAAATAATGTAGTATTTTATGTTTTAATTTAAATTCTATTAAATTTTATAATGCTTGACTTTCAAAAAAATTGTTTTGTTTTAGAAAGAAAAAAACAAGGAGAGAACAAAAAAAATATACCTTCTCGTTTGTAAATATTAGAGCAAAGCAAGAAAGTGGCATAAGAAAAGAGGATAACATGTTCATTATGAAAAATAAAAGGATAATATTAAGAAAGGTGTAAATAAATTTGATCAAAGGTCATAGTTTTTTTCTTTTAGGATTGTGGAAGGAGGTTCAAGATAAAACCCTAAAAAAAAATAGAAAAGGAAAAAAATGTTCTTGGATAAAATGGAAGGAATTTGAAAATTTTGTGTGTTGAAACAAGTTTATCAAAATTTAAAATAAAAATTAAGCTTCTTTGATTTCTAGATTACATTAAATGTGAGTTGGATTGTAAAATTACTAATTATAAAAAAATAGAAGTACTAAAATGACAAATAGAATTAAGGAGCAATAACACAAAATGAGGAACATGTTAGCAAAATACGAAGCCTATTATCCAAAACAATACTATATCATACAAAAATCTACATGGTGTATTATTGTTCAATTTAGCATCACCATCCCTATGCACTAGTATCTTGAAAAATTGTAAACTCAAAATCATATACATATTTTAGAAAATAGCTTCACACAAAGATGAATAGAAGCAAGAGTAGCACAGTAGGATATACCAAAATGAATGTAGACAATTAGTACAATAAAAAACACAACAAAGTGGTAATTTTAAACAAAGTAAATGAAATGACAAAGAGAAACCAAGAGGAAAAAGAAACATGCACGTGTTTGAAGGCTTTCAAACATTCACATTTTAAAAAGAGAAGAAAGCGATGGTTGCATAGGATCTTTCCTTTAAGTTAAGCCCCTATTTTGGCCTTTCAACCTCAACAAGAAGTTAGGATTGAAAAATGGAGTTTGAGATTATATTCTCTTAGCCCATGTGTATTTAGAAACTAAGAACAACAATAATAAGTGAAACTACTAATGTTAAATCCCCGGTCTACTCAGATGAACACCTTTGTGTGAATGGAAAGATAAAGGAAATATCGATAAAGCTCCCAATGTGTTAATAGAGGTGTCTATGACAAAGGATGCTTACAAAAATAAAAATAAAAATGGTGAAAATTAAAATATCAAATATAAATTGCAATGGTTTTCATCAAATAAATCAAGAGCTCACAAGACAGTGTTGGATTGAAAAGAGTACCAAAGAATATTGTAGATAGTTGTAGAAGAGCTCAATCTGATTTGAGGAATGAGAATCCTAAATTCAAAATAATGAGAGGGAAGCCCAATGGACACTCAAGAATGCAAACATAAGTGTACAACTTCCAATACCTGACTAAATGACAATTAAAAAAGAATTTTTGGAAGCTAAAGGAGACTAGAAAGGCAAAAAGTGGATGTTTTAAATATACATAGTTGGTGTATATTAGTATGTTGCATAGATGTTTGATTGTCATGCTAACATCCAAGTACAATACACTAAAAGACTTCATAGTATGAGAATAAAACACAACACAAACACAAGTGAACATATGTCAACACACAAAAGAGGGTTGTGTTAGTATTACATTATGTGTCAACTAGCATTGATGTGAAATCCTTTGGTCTGGATTAAGTCTGGACATGGTATGATGAGCAGGAGTGTTCATTTTAGGTATGTTGTGTGTTTGAAGGTTTCCAAGTTTCACCGGATGCGTTTGGTACCTCTGAAGATGTTTTTATGTATTATCTTTGGGTCTAAATTGGTTCGGAGATCGAGGCCTTAGACCAGATATTGAGATTGCATAGCATGCGAATGCATTTTAGGTTCAGCCATGGTGATGTGTGTAGTGAATTGAGGAACCGCGTGATATGGTCCACTTTTCATTCCTTGCCACCATTAGAATGTTTAGTGGAGACCTATTTTAGATCTCTATCCCAACCAACATTGAGAATTATGATTTCCAGAGATAATATATATAGGAGTCTGGTTTGATGATTTCATATGTGACTTTTTGTGTTGAAGACATGTGAGATTGAAGGAATCTAGTGATTGTGTGAGATATTTACTAGAAGCAGTTTTGACAGTGCAGATTGTGTTTTTCTTATGGTGGATTCTCTTTGTCTTTCTTTCTTCTTCGGCAGTGAGCCTTCCAAGACAGTGGGTCCATCTGTAGTGAGAATATTGGCAGTGACCCTTTCAAGGGAGTGAGCCCACCAGCAATGAGCATATTGGTAGTGAGCCACCCTTTGTAAAAAATCACCTTAACCGGTGTTTATACATTGAGAATTAGCATTCTCCATGGTTTTTCCCTTCTTGGGTTTTCCACGTAAATTATGGTGTTTCTTGTGCCTAATCTGAATTGTGCATGCATTTTCTAATTCTATTAATTATAATTAATTTTCAGGATCTATGCGTTAAGGTTAAAAAATTAAATTTGTTATCAACTGATTCACCCCCCCCCCCCCTCAGTTTCCTGGATATTCAACAATTGGTATCAGAGTTGTGGTTCCTTGATATAGAGCTTAACTACTTGAGGTAGATCTTGATATGATGGCACACAAGTTATCCATTCCTATCTTTGAAGGATCTGATTGTAGTTTTTGGAAAGTAAAGATGAGAGGTTATTTGGTTTCTCTGGGTTACAACACTTGGAAGACTGTGGAGACTAAGTATTTTCTACGAGCGAATGGACTCAATACTCTAGATGAGATTCAAGCTTATGAAAAAAATGAAAAAGCAAGGTATGCTATATTCAGTGCATTATCAAAAACTAAATTGACTAAGGTTATCTCTTTGAATATTGCTTATGAGGTCTGGCAGAAGTAAAAAGACATCTATGAAGGGAATGAAAGAGTCAAGCTGACAAAGAGGTTAATTGCTAAGAGAAGATATTGTAAGCTACTTTGACGAGGTGGATACCACAATAAATGAGATTAGAGAACTCAGAGGTACTTTGAGTGATGAAGATGTGATTGACAAAATTCTAATGATATTATAGGTAAGCTATATTAACAAGATCTCTGCAATTGAAGAAACTTATGGTTTGAAGAAATTTATCAAAGAGCAATTGTTTGGTACCTTGACTACATTTGAAGTAAACCACATTCAGACAAATCAGAAACCACATTCAAGGTATCTGAAGACAGTTTGTATGATGAGGGAAGCTCGGATGAGGTAGAAGCAAACTTTGTAAGAAAGTTGAAGAAAGGCACTGGAAAATACAAAGGTATGTTACCCTTTAAATGTTTTAGATGTGGTAAGATTGGTCATATTGCAACTAGATGTTCAGAAAAGGAAAATAGGCAAAAGTTTAGGGAAAACAAGGGAAAGTTCAATAAGAAGGCATATTATGTTAGGGATGATATTGGTATTTCGGATGATGAATCGGACTATGAGGATGATGATTGTTTGTTTTTGGTAGAAATGGATGTTCTAGGTATGATATCTCTAAGACCATTGCTAACGCATTTCATGCTAGAAGAGATAAGAATGAATGGTTGATTGATAGTGGATGCTCAAATCATATGACTAGTGATAAAACTAAATTCATAAAACTTGAAAGATATGATGGAGATTCAATTAGATTTGGAGATGATCAAACAACACAAATCGTTGGTATTGGTTCAATTACTTTTGATGGAAAGTATAACATTGACAATGTTTATTATATGAAGGGTTTGCATCATAATCTATTGAGTGTCAGAAAGATGTGCGAAAATGGATACAATATTGTTTTTCAGGACAATGGATGCAAGATCTAGAAGGGTTTTAGAATGGTTATTGTAGCTGGAAGAAGGAAAAATGGAAATATGTACCTATTGGAAGGAACTACAAAACATTGCTTGATATCACAACTTGATGACAGTGGCTATGGCACCGGAGGATGTGTCATATCAACTTTGATAACTTGGTACAGATCAATTCAAAGAGTACAATAAGAGATTTTCCTAGATTTTCTAAACCGGAGAATAACATTTGTAGGGAATGTCAAATAGGAAAGCAAACTAGAAGCACACTCAGAGGAAAGGAGTACTCATCCATTGGATTACTAGATTTGGTTCATACAGTTCTTTGTGGTCCAAATCAGACAAGAAGCCTACAAGGTGAGAGGTATTTCATGTTACTGATTGATGATTATTCTAGAATGACTTGGGTTGCATTTCTTAGAGAAAAACATGAAGCATTAGAAAAGTTCAAGATATTCAAGGCAAAATTTGAGAATGAAGTTGGCAGGAAAATCAAATGTTTAAGGTTTGATAGAGGAGGAGAATTTATCTTGGATGAGTTAAATGACTTATGTGAGAAACATGGCATCAAAAGATAGTTATCTACCTTCTGGACAACACAACAGAATGGTGTAGTTGAAAGGATGAACCGAACTATACAAGAAGTAACTAGAATTACGATTAAAGGAGCAGAGTTACCAGAAGTTTACTGGAGAGAAGCAATTCACATAGCAACATACACACTTAACATAATTTTGTATTGAAGGAAGTATGGTAAGACATCTTATGAACTATGGTATGGAAGAACTCTAACAGTAAAATATTTCAAAGTTTTTGGAAGAAAGTGCTATATTAGGAGAGACGGAGAAGTCTTGGAAAGTTTGACAACATAGCAGATGAAGGCATATTCTTGGGTTACTCAATAAAGAGTAAAGCATATCAATGTTTTAACAAAAGATCGAATAAGATTGTTGAAAGTGCAAGTGTAAAAGTTGATGAGAAGACTTCAAAAGATTCAGAAATAGCAGTAGGCTATGACTCATATGAGTCTAGAGAAAATGAAAGAAAGGAAGAAACTAGGAGAGAAGAAAAGAATGATCAATATACTCCAACATCTGCATCCAAAACACCAAGGTATGTTAAGAAGAATCTCTCAGAACAATATATCATTGGAGATAAGAGCAAAGGAGTCAGCACAAGTGTGATGCATAAAAATGGAACCAAGTAGCGAAGACCTAATCCCACTCTCATCTACACACATTAGAATATGAAAGAGCCTAGGGAGATATTTCACTTTGACTTCTTATGAGAAAAAGAGAGAGCCAAGGAATATCTCATAGGGTTTGTATTCCTTTGCTATAATGAAGAGAAGATGTGCAAAATATGATGCAATAACCAACTATACTAGGAGATGAGTAAAGACACAAACATAAACTGAAAATACAGAAACCTGCAAGTCTGAAACTGAGAAACTAAAAGAAGAACTATAAAATGAACTCAGAGATGCAGCTATCACTGAAATTTGATATTGACTAGGCAGGACAAGGGCACTGAGCACCTTGGTCCCTGATACTGCAAGAGGCTGAAACTACTGGATCTGGGATTTTGAAGACCTGAAATGTAAAACTACCAAAAAATGTTGAAAAACCCAAAGGACCAAGGTGCCACGCCATAGTCTTGGGAGGAAAAGGGCGACATGCCCTAGTCCCTGAAGACTAAGGTCAAATTCTAATGTTGGATCTATATCTGTGTGCTTTGTTGGTTCCTGAAGATCGTGTGTCTGTCATATTTATGTACCTGCACTTGCAACTTGAAAAATGGTGTCTAGGTGGCTATATAGGGTTTTTATTTAGTCAAAACCCTTATTTTGTTGGTTTCCACCTCAGAAAATAGTCGATAATGTATTGAAAATGTGTGTGCAAGAATCTTGTGTGTATGCAAGATCCTAAATGAACAAGTAGATCTAGAGTTCTAGCCTACACTTTGGAAAGTAAACCCTAAATGAGTGTAAATGTAAATGTAAATGCTTTAAATCACAAATAAAATAGTGTATCTAAAGAATGAATGTAAATCTGAAAATGAATGTTATGAAGCTCATACAAAGACATGAAAATAACATGAAACCATACCAAACCCTAAGGGAGAGGTACAAGACAATTAACAGTCGGTGATCTCCTATTATTCTTCAATGTCTTCAAAGCTCCTAATTGATGTTGAAAATGATTGATTAAGGCTTGATAAATGATTGATTAATTCTTGGTTTGTTGATTGTAGACTCCACATAACCTGCACTTTCACTTCATAAGAGGCTCCTTCAACTGCTAGAGAATCAGATTCTTCAAATGAGGAAAGGAAAGGCTATATGTAGGAGACCCTAACTTTGTTTTGAGTCATAGGCTGACCTAGAAATAATATTTCCCACCAATCTCTTGGTTTTGAATATTAAAATACTTCCAAAACATGCTCCCGAAATTTGACCACACAGTCTGACCAACTTTTCACCAAACACACGGTCCGAACAACTTTTCACCAAATTTTTGGGGAAGCAAGATATTGTGATTTTAGCAAAAATTCCAAGAGTATATGGAAATTTGAGGCATCTAGATATGAGAAATCGGGCCTTGAAGCTCGAAATAGGACATAATTAGGGGATTTGATGAAATGATTTATTGGAGGAATAAAATAAAAAGGAGCACACTTAATGTAAAGGGTCCAATTTTATGATATGTAGAGTGATGAAAGAAGACTTTAGATTTAATTAAATTGGTTAATTAAATGCTTAAAGAGAATTTTTAAATGTAAGATGCAAACACACTAAGGCAGGTGCTAACCTAAGCATGGAATTCTACCACCCAATTAAGGGTGTACAATTTACGATGCTACAACAAGAAGCAAAGCAACACAAGAACAAGCCTTGATGTGTTTTCTATCTGAAACTGAGCCAAAGACAGTAGAGGAAGCATACAAAGATGAGAATTGGATGAAGGCAATGAAAGAGGACTTAGATCAAATTGAGAAAAACTGGACATGGGAATTAGTCAACAAACCAGAAGACAAGAATGTGATCATTACTAAATGGGTATTCTGGAACACGTTGGATGAAGATGGTAAGATTATAAGGAATAAGGCAAGGTTGGTTGGCAAAGGATACACTCAGATTAAAGGAATTGACTTTGATGATACTTATGCCTCGGTTGCAAGAATGGAGGCAATCCTGATGTTCCTAGCATTTGCAGCATTCAAAGATTTCAAATTTTATTAGATGGATGTGAAATCAACATTTCTGAATGGAGAGTTAAAAGAAGTTTAAATTGAACAACTGAAAGGATTCAAATTGAAGGATGATCCAAATATCATTTCCAGATTGAAAAAGGCTTTGTCTGGACTTAAACAAGCTCCTAGAGCTTGGTATGGGAGGTTAGACAAATATCTAACTGATCAGGGATTTTAGAAAGGTTCAACAGACAATAAATTGTACTTTAAGATAGATTCAGGTAAAATTCTGATTGTGGTAGTGTATGTTGATGATATAATCTTTGGAGGAAATAAAAATATGTGCAAAAGATTTGTTGTTGAGATGGAAAAAGAATTTGAGATGTCCATGATTGGTGAGTTGAATTTTTTCCTTGGATTGCAAGTTAATCAGAATGATAAAGGAATTTTTATTTCTCAATCTAAGTATGTCAAAGAACTATTGAAGAATTTTAGGTTAGATAATTCCAAACCAATATGTGCACCTATGACTATCGGATTCAATTTAAATAAGGATGATAAATCTCCTAAGGTAGATGCAAGTTGGTGCAGGTTAATGATTGGAGGACTGTTATATTTGACTACTACCAGACCGGATATCATGTATGTAGTATTCTTGGTAGCAAGATTTTAACAAGAACAGAAAGAATCACACTTTGTGGTAGTAAAAAGGATTTTTAGATATCTTAAAGGTACATAAAAGTTTGGTCTATGGTATCCCAGGAAATTAAATTTTAATCTCATTGCTTACACGAATGCAGACTAGGTTGGAAGTGTTGATGACAGAAAAAGCACAATTGGAGGAGCATTCTTTCTTGGCTCCTAGTTAGTTGCTTGGTCAAGCAATAGCAAGATTATGTGTCTTTATCTATGGTAGAAGCAGAGTACATTGCAACATCTTCTTGTTATACTTAGATTTTATGGATGAAGCAAACTTTGAAGGACATTGCTATGAAATTTAATGACCCCATTCCAATCATGTGTGATAACACTAGTGCAATAAACATTTCCAAGAATCTGATACAATATTCCAGAACAAAGCATATATCTATCAAGTATCACTTCTTGAGGGAAAAATTTATAGATGATGAGGTCAGACTTGAGTATGTGCCCACAAAAGAGTAGATTGCAAATATTTTCACAAAGGCATTGTGCAAAGATACTTTTGAGTATCTCCAACATAAGCTAGGGGTATTACCCCCTACTAGTTTCAACTAATGTGAATTTCAGGTGTGCATTGGTCCAGTGAGAAGACATTCTTTTATGGACTAATGTTGATGTGCTCACTCTTAGGGGGAGAAGGAGTGATTTTTTCAGGGGGAGTTTTTGACCACCTTTGTCATTACTATCAAAGGGGGAGAGAGAGAGATAGTTGTGCACTTAATGATGATCTTTCATTGACTATTGTTGATGTATGTTTCAATCAATAAAAAAAGGGGAGATTGTTAGCATTACATTATGTGTTGTCATTGATGTCAAATCCTTTGGTTCGGATGTGGTATGATGAGCAAGAGTGTTCATTTTTATGCAGTTGAAGGTTTCCAAGTTTCACCGGATACATTTGGTACCTCGAAAGATATTTTTTTGTATTATCTTTGGGTCTGGAGTGATCCAGAGCTTGAGGCCTTCGACCATATATTGAGATTGCATAGCATGCAGATGCATTTTCTCTCCGACCTTGGTAATGTGTGTAGAGTGTTGAGGAACCGTGTGATATGGTCCACTTTTCATTCCTTGCCAACACTGGAATGTTTAGTGGAGACCTATTTTAGATCTTTGTCCCAACCGACATTGAGAATTATGATTTCCAGAGATATTATATATAAGAGTATAATTTGATGATTTCATATGTGGATTTTTGTGTTGAAGACATGCGAGATTGAAGGCATCCAGTGATTGTGTGAGATATTTACCGAAAGTAGTTCTGCAGTGCAGACTATTTTTTCTTATGGTGGATTCTCTTTGTCTTTCTTTCTTCTTCAGTAGTGAGCCCATCTGTAGTGAGAATATTGGCAGTGAGCACACCAACAGTAAGCATATTGGCAGTGAGCCACCCTTTGTAAAAATCACCTTAATTGATGTTTATACATTTGAGAATTAACATTCTTTGTGGTTTTTCCCTTCTTGAGTTTTCCACGTAAATTCTAGTGTTTCTTGTGCCTAATATAAATTGTGCATGTGTTTTTTAATTCTATTAATTCTACTTAATTTTCAGGATCTATGTATTAAGGTTAAATAAATAAATTTGTTGTCAACTGATTCACACCCCCCTCCCCTCTTAGTTGCCCGGATTAGGATACTCAACAGGTTGAACACACACAAAAAATACAACACAATATTAGCATTATGAGTGGTAAAAGACTATGTTCTAGACAAATGAACCTACAATGACTCTAGGGGTTATGGCCACTAAAAAGAGAACAAAACATAGCTAGAGAAAATCTAAATAATTTATTTAGGGAAATTGAAGTGATTTAAAGGATTTCGTGAAGGGTTTAAATGTTTTTAGATGAATGCTCAAAATTCTTTTGGGGAATCGTTTATCACAAGAATTTGCATTGCATTGAAAAATTTGAATCCTTAGCATGAAATGTTTTTTACCACGCTTAAATGATTTCATATTGCATTAAAACCCTATTTAATACAATATTTTAGTTTATTTAGAATTGTTACAAACTAATCATGGTATTATTGATTGGAAACCTAGGAAATAATATCATTCAACCTAGATATATTGATATATTTATGTCTACTAAATTAAATTAATTTAGAATTAATCATAATTAAATATGGAATTGAAGTTAGAAGCAATATTCAAATTATTATAGAACATTAAGGTTGAAATCCTAGGATTCTTGTTCATGCACCTAAGAAATGAAGAACAATTAATTTTTTTTAGGAAAAGAAATGGTGATTATTGAATATGTTCGAATAGTTTGATTTTAATATGAAATCTAAAAATGAAAATCTAACTCTAGGTGAATGTATGAGAAGCAAAGAAAGGGAAACCTAGGAATTGATTTGAAGAAACTAAAAATCTTAGAAAGTAATTTTCATGTAAATCATAATTATCATTTAGAGAATTTAGAATTTATATCAAATTGATTTTAATGTATAAAACTAAAAGTGACAAATAGGAATCAAACTCTAACATTAACTTTTTAAAGAATTAGAGAACTTAAAATTATAATTGTAAACATAGGAATGGATACTAGAAACCTAGTAGAAAGGGTTTTGGGTAAGTTATGAATGAGAATCATTGCACCATTAATGAATATAATTTTTATGTAGATTTATGTTTGGTTGCAATGTTCTTGACTAATTTGTGGAAAATATTCTTGGGAAAAGAAACTTATTAGAAGTTATGAACTAGATGTCCTAAAAGATGATGATCTACATTATTTTTGTCCTATTTTTAAAGTTATGATCTATGCCATTCTAATTTTTAGATATATGATTTTGAACTAAGGGATAAACTTTTACTTTAATTTTCAAACCTTCATTTTTATGGATTGTCCACAATGATTAAAACAAGTTGATTATTATTCTAAAAAAGTGGAAAATTTTCAAATATGCTTCTCTTAATGAAATTTGATAGTTGTATCCACAAATTTTAAGTATAGATAATAATCTATCTATTTATCAAAATGGAATGTTGATATTATATTTTGTTTGTGTTTTATTAATAGTTTTTGTGTATATTAGGTGGTTAGTGCATAAACAGTTGTCACAAAAGTTTGCACCCTTATTTGAGTTATTAACCTAAACAACCTTGTGAAACATGGAAACAACCTCCAAGTGTGGGACATTGCATTGTGAGGCTGAATCTCTAGAGAAAGTAGATTTCCTCTCTAATAAGGGTGCAATGTTGAACCAACCCAACACTTTAAAGCCTACTTGTAAACCTATTCTAATGACTTGTAGAAGAGAAAGAAGAGGGAATGTTGAAAATGAAAGAGGTGATGCACCAAGATTAGAGTATGATCCTCCCTACCAATGACTGCACAATACACCAATGAAAACTCTCAAAGACATACACAGTTTCATATTCTAATCAATCCCCTACAAAATGTATGAAGGTTAGAACTCAAAAATATGTTCAAAGGAAAGAAGATCATTCACAATAGAACACTTATGAACATAGTTAACACAACATACAATCTTAAAATAGAGAAAAATGCATTCAAACAGAAAGGTAAGATGCTTTACACAATATATTTGAACTTGAAAGAGGTAAAATAGACAATTTTATTAATGTAAAGGCAAGGTAGGGTTTATAGTTATAGAAAGCATGAATTCTTATAAGAGAAATAGAGAGAAGACCTTTAAATTATATAGGTCAAACATATCTCTAATTGAACATTGATTATAAAACCCTGACCAAACTAGGGTTGGGTTAGAGAATAAATCAGAAGGAATAAATAAGATCCAAAATCTGATTGTTGTGGGTACATCTGATCTTCTGGAAGAGAGGATGGAACACTTGGATGTCTCTGTAGTCGATGTGGGCATGAAATCCCATGATTTTAAGGCATCCCTAAAGTCTGAGATGGCATCTAAATGTTGTTTAATAGAATAGAAAGTCCTCTACAAACCATAAATGGGCATGGGAGATCATGTTTTATCTCTATAGATCTTGGATTTGAATAATGGCACCATCCTGGAGCATTTGATTGAGACATAGAGTAGTTGGGGTTGTTGAGAATTCAATTTTGACCTCCTTGTTGGCAATCACTACCTAGTCGTTGAATTTGAATGGTGGCTTGTAAGATTTGAATTTTTTCCATTGATCCTCTAATTCGTGTGTAATTGGATGGTGAACGGAGTTGGGAATATTCCTTAATGCAACTATAAAGCATAGTCTTTGTTCATCTAGATCAACCGCTGAAATTGAACAGAGAGTCTCCTTTATAACCTTACCCTGCCATCCAACGACATCCTATCAAGACCCACCATATCTCCCACGAGGGCATGAGGTCCTTATGACTTTCTTTTATTATTAACTTGCATCCTTGCAAGCCAAGTTTTACTTCCTCATCACTCCCCGCGGGGTGCGGGGTGTACATATGATGCAGGAGCATCAGTCTAGTTATTATCGGTTGAGAAGTTTTTCAGTAGAATTGCTTGAGATCGTAGCATTTCTTCTTGTTTAAGTATTTAGAATTGTGGTTTTGGGTTTATTCCCTTGTGTTTGTTGTTTGTGTCATGTTCAAGTTTCATGACACTTGGATTTAATCCGATATGTTATCGATTCTGGTATTGGCCCGATTGATATGTTCTTACCGATTAGTCTAGCAGTGTGTTGAGCGAAGTTGGATCAGGTTGCGGTTGATCTTTGTGACTTATGGATCATTGATTTATGTTTCGTGTGCCATGTCTGATGTTCTCGGAGGATGCAACATTGTTTTATGCATTTTAGATTTGTTCTTAGTGATTTGAGACGACATGTTATCATTACATGTTTCACAAACCGGCTGGTCTTTGGGCTGACTTGATTAAGTTATTATTTGTGGATGGTATAAATGCAAGTTTGTGAATTATTTGAGAGGATAGAAGTTATAAGATTGAAGACATAGTTTAGAGATCGAGCGAAGATGTAGATCTGATAAGATTTTGATGTAGTGGACTGAGGTCATAAGGTTGAGGTCCAGATTAGGGTAGAACCAACAGACTATTTTTGAAGGTTGATCTGATATGTGGATGATCTGTAGATCTTATATTTGTGTTATAAGCATTATTTATATCCTGGACTATGATCCAAGATGTGGCATGTGCAATTCTTTAGACTGTAATAAGAATTGTTCATATTGTTTACCAATTATGTATTTGGTGTTGTTACCGGTTGTTCTTTATGCTATTTCTGGCATTGTGTTGTTGGTTATCGGTCTATTTTGCATGGTGTTTGTGTTAGGCTGCAAGGATGGGTTGTCCTTCATTAGATCTCCCTACCTTGACTGTATACCACTTAATGCAACCATAACCAGTAAAACCCTCAAAGAGAATCAACCGGCTTATGAAGAAAGAGAAACACAATGAAAGAAGCAAGAAAACATAAGAAGATTACATAAACATATCATATTAATGCCTTATAACTTTCAGAAATCATCCAACAATCATCAAAGAACATCCAACAATTAACCAGTTACATGCAAGCTATCAGCCAGATACAATCCAATCTGGGACTCTAAGAATCAACTAGATCACAAAATACGAATCTCAATCCTTGTTCTCAATTATACTTCCTCTGCCCCTACAAATGATTACATAATATCATATTTATACCCACCAGAACATATCCAAGTCGGCCTCATAAAATTACATTTACCAATGCAGGAAAATAAAACATGTAACTAGGTCGGCCCTAAGAATTAGAGAAATTTTTCTAGAAAATAACAACCAAGAGATGTGGTTCAGCAGGAAGGTCAACCACATGCCAAAGAACATCAAAAAAGACCCAAGATAGATCCAAACACCAAGAATCATGTCGGTAATGAAGGAAAACCAACCGGTAAGCATAAGAACTATCCCATAACCCAGAAACAATCAACTAGAAGTGATAACTGACCAGAAAAGAACCCAAATGAACTAAAAATATGGAATTGAGCACATGAACTCACCTGGAAACCAAATATGATATTTTCCATGAAGAACAAGAAACTATCGGTGCCAATCGATAAGAACATAGAAAACTGTACAAAGAACTAGACAAGAACAAAAATGAAAGGAAATATTTTTGGTTGATGCAAAGATTGCTCATTGACTGGGGATGCTCCTGCATTAGACAACCCAGATAGAAAAAGATGTTCCATGAGATTCAACTCATGAACATCTAAAAAAATTCAGAATAAAGACCCCATGCTCATTTATGATCAAAACATCTTCTTTATCTTCCAAGCTCTGCTTTACCTCCTCTGGTGCCTCAATCGGCTTCTCTAACATCTGACCCTCTTTGTTTCTTTTCCTTTGCTTTAGATCTGTACATTGTCTCCATTTACCATTCTCTTTCTTTTGCAACTCTAATTTGTTTCTGCCACAAGACTTCATCTGGTTTGTCACCATAATCTCTTTGTCATCCAATTCCATTTGTCCATCAAGCTCAACTCTCATATCCTTCTGCAAACTCATGTCACCCTCTAGTATAACCTTTGTAACTGGTTCTATCAGATCTTTCTTCAAACCTTCTGGTATAACCTCTACAACCTGTTTCTTAGTACTGTAACTTTTCTCAAGACTCAGATTCTTCACCTCCTTCTCTTTCTCCTTCA
Organism: Cryptomeria japonica; assembly: GCF_030272615.1. Lineage (NCBI taxonomy): Eukaryota > Viridiplantae > Streptophyta > Pinopsida > Cupressales > Cupressaceae > Cryptomeria > Cryptomeria japonica. The sequence continues at coordinate 101,297,662 of NC_081413.1, read as the reverse complement.
AAGAAATCAATGTGAACTTTTGTCCATCCTTCTCAATAGTGACTAGGTTTCTTCTATAGTCATAAATAGCTCCTCTATCATACTGCCAAGATTTTCCCAACAAGACATAACAAGCACTCATAGATACAACATCACACAAAACCTCATCCCTGAAAGGCCCAATGTTGAAATTCACCAAACACTACTCCTTTATCTCTATCTTTTGATCATCTTTTAACCAACTCACTCCCCCTTTGGCATTGATGGCAACACTCATGAGAAAAATTCAGAAGTGTATCCAAAAATTGAACTCCAAAAATTGTTACCAAAAATGTGTGCTCCCCCTGAGCAGATGATCCTTAAGTTATTGGATTTTTCTCATACCACTACTTCCCCTTTGGCATCAATGACAAAGGTTGTCAAATTGTCAATTGAGTGTGGTTTCTAGCTTCATCATTGTGACTGGTTGGTTACAATCTGAAAAAGATCTACCAAAACCAGATTCAAGCTCTCAATGAACTTTTTACTGTCTTTTATTGTGGCCTCTGTCCTCTGAACTGTATCGGTGAGGTGTTGCATTTGCTCTGCCAGTGTTTTCTGTCCTTGAACCAGGGCATTAGATATTTCTTTCCTTAAGGTGGCGAGGTAGTCCAGTTGTGGACTTAGTCTCCATTTAAGATCCTTAGCCTTACCTTTTATTCTTTCCTTTTCTCTTTCCAACTTAACTAGTTCTTCCTCAAAACCTGTTATCTTCAGCTCAAACACTGATAATGAATCAAATGAGTTAATGAAATTGCAAGCTAGTTGATTTATTTCCTCCTGTATCTTTTTGATCTTCTTGTCTATATCAACTATCAAAAAGTTAGTCTTAAAAGTATCTTTGTACAAATTTTTGAATTCCTTTAATGTGTTACATAATTCCAGTAGAAGTGTGTCAAACTGCTTTGTACACTTCTTTATTTCTTCCTCAAAGAATTTGTGTTTTTCCTTCTCTAATCTCTCCTTGAATGCTTCCTCTTTTATTTGTTCAACTGTCACAGTGTTTTCAGTAATATACTTAGACAAAGTGTCAAGTTGACTCAAAGAATCTTTATTATCTACATTACATTTTGGAGCTATCATCTTCAGAATTGGAATTATATCATCTATAGCCTTGTATGCTTGTGAGCTACAATCTGTTATTTTATTTAAGGAGTCCAAAAGAACTTATGTTACATTAGTTGATTTTAATCCTATAGTTGAAGTGCCAACACTTTGTATCCCACTGGTGGGAGCAATATCCTTGCTTGTGGTGACCTCTGGTAGGTCAGTTTGTGTTTCCATTTCTTTAAGAAAAGGTTTGTCTTGCTCAGTTGATGTCGGTGGTACTGACTCTGTGTGAACCTATTGCTATGATGGAGCCTTTTTCTCTACCTGTTGTTTAGTGTTACCAACTGTCGGTTTACCTTCTGAGTTATCAGTTGTCGATGGCTCACTAGACATATCTGTCTTACCAATTGTGTCCTTATCTACCACAATGTTAACTTTCTGAGTATCAATGTCTACTATGTATCATACCTTAGAATTTGGATTTGTGTCCTCTTGTGGTATCTCCATACTCTCATTAGCCGGTTGACTTTCAGTTGTAACTACCGATGGAGTATTCAGAGGCAGTGGGGATAAGTTATCTTTTATTTTTATGCTCGGAGGTCCACCAACATTGCCTTTACCCTTATCCTTATCTTTCCGATATACTTTGATAGGTTTAGGATTTCTATACTCTTCCTGCTTTTCTTTCTCAACAAGGAATATGTCCCATGCATTAGCAGTTTCCTCTGCAACCTCATTTACTCTACCAACCATAACTGCTACATATCGGTGTGCAATTGAGAATACTATCCGGTTAGCCTCTGAGATCATATAATCTATCTCCTTTGGTGAGTTAACAGGATAAACAGCAAGTAGTTTCTCAATTTTTATTTTCTTGTCAAGCTCTACAATAGCTTGCCTTCTAGCTTCAAGTCTCTTAAACAATTCTGTCGGTAATTCATCTACAACTTGCATCAAAAATTTCTTATAGATATCCAAGTGTAGAATTACACTGTTTTCAACTTTTTCTTTGTCATCAGCCAATACTGAATCATACAATTTGTTGATGTTTTTCAGTTGTCCATCCTTTGTTATTTCATCTAAAAGTTTGTAAATTGGAGCAATATTTTGTTGATTCCTTTTCTTTGGTGTTAACTTTTTATTTTTAGGAGTTATCTTCTTTGTCGGGGGCCTTACTACCTGTTGTTTTTGTCTGGTTCTTCTAGGCGAAGGTGTAGATACCAGTGAAGGTTATCTTTTCCTCACAACTCTTTTAAATGCGGCTAGCATATCACTTTCTGAAGAAGTTGCTACCGGTGAAAGGTGAGTTTTTGGTTGTAGTGCTTCTAACTCATCTTCAGTGATATCGGTTTGTTGAAGTACATCTTCTTTGATAGCCTTAGCCTTCCTAGATCTTCTTCTTACTATTGCTTCTATCTTCTTTACTCTTTTCTTTGATTGAATTTGATTCTCAATAGTCTTAGCACTACCAAATACCTCTTCTTTTGGTTCCTTAGGTGCTTCCAGAAGGGCTTTTGCATAAGTTTCAATTATGTTGTCATCGGTTTCATAACCCATCTCAATAACCCAAATTGTTCTTGGGATAACTGCTTCCATCCAAATCTCATCCTTCTTAATAACAAAGCATATTTCATCCTTATACTTATCTACAATTGTTTGTGATAATCTGACTCTAGTGTTCATCCGGGCCTTAAATGTTTGAAAGTGTTCATTAATATTCTTTTCTTTGTTTTCACCCATGTTGTGCAGTGAATCAGAGAGTTGTTTGCCTACCGGTATGTCAAAACCTAGATTTTTGTTGCCAATATCGGGCACCTATTTTGTTATGTGCATCATTAAATAGACAAGTAGGTTACCAAATCTAAATGTCCCCTTTTTGTCTTTCTTGATCTTTCCAAGATTATCAATCAGTTCATCCTTCAACCATTCACACACATCTATTTTTGTGTTATCATTGATCATGTCATAAGCACTCTTTATGCATAAACTAGAAACTGAATTTAATTTGTTTGCATGTGTTGTTTTATACCCTAAAATTATGCTAATTAATCTGACATTGATGTCGGTTACATCATTCACTCTTAAAGATCTCTTGTCAGATGTTGCTCCTGTCAAGTTGGTCACTAGTTCATTTGAGACCTTCTTTGTCTTATCAGGTCTATTACCGGTGGAGGGTAACCCTGTCATAGCATTTACTGCCTCTTTAGTTATTTTGTGAAAATTCACCATGAACCTTGCTTAAAACTATCCTTATAACATCCTTAGGGAATTCCAGAATACTGAGGATTTCAGTGAATCCTAGGGTTTCGACTATTTTGTGTTCAAGTTTCACATTACTGGAATCATCACAAATTACAATCTTATACATGTTCATAATTTCCTCATTACCTAATTCTTCTATGTGACAATGAATGTACATTCTAGGGTCTTCTGCAAAAACTACACCTTTGGGAATTTGAGAAAATGCACCAACATTATCATCCTTCTTAGCTATTTCAGGAACTAACTAAAATACGGGCCTAGGGCATTTGATTACTTCAACTACAGTAGGGCTTGCTATGAATTCAAGTATAGAAGAAGATGCCATGATTATAAATACTTTTCTCTACCTTAGAAATGATTGATTGCTAAATTTCTTTGCTACTTTGCTCGGATTTTTCGCGCTCTTCGAATGTTTGAATGCTCGGTCAAGTAGAATGGAGCCAAAAATACTGATTTATAATGTTAATTTTGCCAACCACCACATTTAATGCTTGCCGGTTAAGTAATTACTTAACTTATCCACCGGTATAGAAGTAATTTCAACTTCTCACCATCAACCAAGGGAATAATAGCATGTTTCACATTTGATTGCCAAACCCTTAAGGAAATTTTCTTCAGTTAGATGAAGACTCTCCTACCGATGGAGTGTTACTTTCTTCTGCGAGTGGAGTGTTACTTTGTTTTGTTGGTGGAGGATTATTACTATCAACATTTAGTTCTGATTTCCTAATCCATTGTTTTGAGAATTCCTACTTTACTTCTTCAACCTTTTCTTTACCTTTCAAACTAGCACCATTGTTTTTTACCGATGAGGAATTGCTTCTACAAAATTTTGCAATATGTCCAATCTTGCTACAGGCATAACAAGTCACATTATTTTTCTGAATAGCTTTCCCATAACCTATGTTAGTTTGTGTTCTGCATTGATTAGATAAATGTCCAAATCTTCCACAAACATAACATCTCACATTCATTCTCCAATTTTCACAATTATGACCAACTTTGTTGCATTTTGAACATTGACCAGTGGGTGTATTGGTATTCTGATAATTTCTAGATCTACATTGATTTTCTCTATGACCATACTTGTTACAGTTAAAGCATTTGCCATTAAATTTATAAGCAGTAGGTTGTCTTACCGGTTTGCCATGATCCTGTGTATTTGTAGTATCGGAGCTTTCACCAATTTCAAAGCCAAGACCATTAGTGTCACCATTAGGTTTTTGATTCTTCAACAAGTCACCAAGTTCTTCTAAGCTTTTCTTGAATTTGTCTTTATGTTGATTTGCAGTAGCCAGTTCTCCTTCCAAGATACCTTTTTGTCTGATGAGTTCATTTGAGTCATTTTGTGCATGCATCATATTTGTCTTCAACATATCATTTTCATAACTAAGTCTTGTGTTTTCATTTGTACCATCATTCAGTCTTCTAGTCAAGTCTTCTTCATTCTTCTTTCTATCTTCAATTTCTTTACAAAATCTCACAGTCATATCCGGCATCTCATTCTTTGTTGTCATGTTTTCTTGTTTCAACTTATTCATCAGATCACTAAGAGTTTCCTTTTCATCATTCTCATTTTGCATCTTTTCACAAAGTTCTCTTCTCTTGTTTCTTGAAATGGTAAGATTTTCTTGAAGTGCTTGAATAATATCCTGTGCAGCTTTTAGATCATCTTCAAGTTTGATATTTTTCAATTTTTCTACATCATAGTCTAAGAGAGTTGCTTCTAGTTTCTTCATCAAGTTTTCCATCTCTACCGGTGTCAAGGTCTTTGTCAAGCTATTAGGCTTTTGAAAATAGAGGACCAAGCTCTGATACCAATTGTTAGGAATCCCATAGATACCAGTAAACAAAGATAAAAGCAACCACATGAAAAACACACCATAACACAATAGTTTAACAAGGAAACCTGATGTGGGAAAAACCTCAGTGGGATTTATGACCCACAATATTCACTTACTGGCCAATAAGAGAATATTACTGCTACAAGAGGGGCCTGCACATGCAGGAATGCCAAGTGCCTAGAGCTCACTGCTCAATTACAAAATGAGAAGTCTCACTGACTTACAAAATGGATTATATAAATCCAATGTCTTGTACTACTTCAAAATAGCATCTACTATGCCAGATCCAATACCGGTTTATAGCTTTGCTTCATACATAAACCCTTAACCTATAATTCACATAATAGGTCTACCTTATTTCACCTAATTACATTCCTCCATACTTACTTAATTGTTCTACAATGATCTCTTATATATATGAGTCATTTTACAATTTGCCAAGTCAGCTTACAATGATTTTACAATAATAAACAAAATAAATTACAATCAAAATTCTTGTTGGCTTCTTTGTCGGTATGCTTCGTTTCACTGTCGGTGCCAGTGGTCTGTGTGCCAGTGTAGAATCTGACTTTGCTGGTGCCGGTGGATTGCCTTGCCAGTGTCATAGGATTGTAAGTTTTCCATCAATGAAAAAACCTTCAATCACCTGCAATGTCTCATTGGAGTGTGCATTTGCCAACACTCATAGATACAACATCACACAAAACCTCATCCCTAAAAGGCCCAATGTTGAAATTCACCAAACACTACTCCTTTATCTCTATCTTTTTATCATCTTTTAACCAACTCACGTCATAAGGACAAGGATACTCAAGCCTCTTCAATCCAAGCCTCACAACCATCTCCTCAGATACCAAATTGTCAGTACTTCCACTATCTACAATAACCTTGCAACACTTACCACCTGATTTACATACAGTCTGAAAAAGAATCTTCCTTTGAGTAGATCTGGTATCCTTTCTTCTAAACATAAGGGATTCTCCTTTCTCTGGTGCACAGTCAAATCCGGTACCTTCACCTTTTGGTTCCTCATTTGCCACACAACTTCTTGTCATTCCATGTTTACATTCATAGAATCTATGTCCGGTTTCTCCACACTTGTAACATTTGCCAGGAAACTCTCTATCGATATTGCCACTGCCTTTCCTCTAAGATTTATATTCTGGTTCTTTACTCCACTTAGGTTTTGATACATCTTCCTCAACTAGTTTCTTCATATTGTCACTCATATGACCTTTGAATTTCTCCTTCCCTCTGTTCAGTTGTCTTCTTCTCATCTTCTCCTCAGCCTTCAAAGCATACTGGTAAGCTTCCTCAACTATGGAAACCCTCAACGTACTCATCTCATCCTGAATGTTAAAAGCAATTCCATTAATGTATCTTGCCACCTTTTCTTTGTCCATCTCTCTATGTCCAGATCTAATCACCACCTTGTAGAATTCCTCAGTATATTCCTTCACATTCATATTTCTCTATTTCAAGTTCTACAACTTCTTGAACAACTCAAGTTCATAGTCTCCCGATATGAACTTGGCCTTCAATTTTGCAACCATCTATCTCCACTGGGTGATCTTCAATTCACCATTCTCTACTCTATCTTTCTATAATTCTTTCCACTATAAGGCAACATTCCCTTTCAACTTAGTTTGTGCCAATCAGACTCTCTGCGGGTGATTGACATCCTCCAACTCTCTGATCCAATCGATCAAATACACCAGGTTCAGCATTCTGGAAAAGTTGGAAACTTCAACTTTATGAACTTTACTCGCTTGCACCACTGCTCTTAGGAATCTTTTCTCTCTTTCATCTTTTGTTCCTTTAGCTTCCTCAAGCTCTTTACCAGCTTCCTCATATTCATCCTCAGAATCAAGCTTTCTTCACAAACCAGCCAAAGCGTTTCGGATTTCATTCCTTAATTCTTGAAGTCTTCCATCATTTGCTCTACCCTCCAGGGATTTGTCCTTCTAGGAGACATCTCCTCTTCCACTCTGGTGAATTGCCTCAACTTGGCGATCTGACTATCGGTTTCAATTGCCTCCCCTCGACAATCTATTGAGCACACGCACAACCTGCCTCTGATCGGTAATCTGTCCACCCAAAGGAATGCCTTAATGTTCGCAACAGTCACCGATGAGGAGGGACCACAAAGAGATCAGTCTGGACTGGTTAGCAAGAGTAAAAAATGGAAACACAAAGATATGATGGAGGCAATACAAAACAAATTGTTTTATTTCATAAAAATTGATTACAACCAATCAGTAACAACCGAGTTACAGCATAACCGACTCACAAGCCTAGTAGAACATATAGCATAGGTCACAACTAGGACCTTTAATCTTAAGATCTATCTTCTACTCTCAGTCTAGCTACCTGATTCTTTGATTCATTCATTCTAATGCGTAATTACAATTTTATATATATATATATATATATATATATATATATATATATATATATATATATATATATATATATATATATATATATATATATATATATATCGATCTAAAGGATCCAATCTGCCCAAAAAGGGATCAAAACCCAAAGAACAATACCTAACATGTAAAATAAACAAGGTCAGCCTCCACCAAGAGATTCCTCCAGAAAATCCAAAGGATGAAACTTAGATCATGGGAAAAGGTCAGCCACATGCCAAGTAACATTGGAATCAACGCCCAAGGCTCTGCAAGATTTGGAAGAGGTTCTGATAGATTACCAAAATAGGTCTAGGCAACCGATAACAAGAATTGGCAACCGGTAACAAGTTACTGTCAAGGAGACCGATAGCAATATCTTGCCGGAAACTGATCCAAATGCAATGCGGTCTGGAAATAAGAAAGTTGATCAAGTCTTCAAGTAGAATCCAACTCCGCAAGATCTAGTGAGCCAAAACCAAGACACAAAGAAATAAAAATAGAAAAAAAAAAGTTTTTGGTTGATGCAAAGTTGCTATGATCTGGGGATGCTCCTACATCAGACATCCAGGATTATTGAAAAAGTGAGCCTCTCACTTTGTTGGGGTCAAAGGAAAACCAAGGCAGTCTACCTTTTCCTGATAAATCCAAGATGAATCTCCAACTGGTATGTCCTTCCACTTCACAAGATACTCCTTATACTGACTGCTTCGGGTACTACGCCCAATCCTACTATCCAAAATGTCTTCAATCTGATCTGGTTCCTTCCGGGGCAACTGTTACTCCAAGTCTGCAATAATGTCCTCATTGAATTCTGGTTCATGATACTCATGAAGATCTATAATGTTAAACACAGGTGAAATACTCAAAGTATTCGGTAACTCCACTTCATATGCATTTCCAGAACTGAACTTTCTCAAAATCCTGCAAGGTTCAAACTTCTTCATCTGTAATTTATTATAAGTTCCAATCGGGAATCTCTCATTTCTCAGATATATCATCACTTCATCACCAACTTCAAATTCCTTATGTCTCCTCTTCTCATCTTCCTTCTTATAATTTTTGTTCATCTCTTCCAAATGTTGTTTAACCTAAATATGCAAGGCTACCATGTGATCTGCAAAGTCTTGTGCCTCTGAACTTCTTTGGTCTTCACTACTAATGTCTCTCAATTCTGATATACCTCTAGGATGCACTCTGGTAACAATCTCAAAAGGTGTTCTTCCGCTAATCCTATTCATTGAATTGTTGTAGGCAAACTCTGCTTGTGCAAGGATCAAGTCCCAACTTCTGGTCTTATCTCCAACTAAGCATCTCAAAAAATTTCCCAAACTCCGGTTAACTACTTATGTTTGTCCATCAGTCTATGGATGAAAAGTATAACTGAACTTCAAATCTGTCTTTATCTTCTTCCAAAGTATTCTCCAAAAATAGCCAACCAACTTACTTCTCTGTCTAAAACTATGCTCTTAGGTAATCCATGCAATCTCACTACTTCCTTGAAAAATAGGTTTGCTACATGCAATGCATCTGATGTCTTCTTACAAGGTATGAAATGAGTCATCTTCGAGAATCTATGCACTACCACAAATATAAAATCATTCTCTCTCGATGTTTTAGGCAATCCAAGTACAAAATCCATGCTTATATCCTCCCAATGTCTTACCGGTACTGACAAAGGTTTATATAATTCCACATTATGACTACTACCCTTTGCAACTTGACAAAATCTATAAATTTTCACATATCTCTTAACATCCTTATGAATCTGGGGCCAAAAGTACTACTCACTCACCAATGCTATTGTTTTGTCAATACCAAAATGTCCAGCTAGTCCTTCACTGTGTTTCTCCTTTATCAGATTCTTCCTCATAGAACTCTTAGGTATGCACAACTGAACTCCTCTGAATAACATCCCATCTTGAATGAAATAATCCAACCACTTGCTTCTATCTACCATAACTAATTCTCTACATACTTTCCAAGGTTTTGCAAAATCTAGGTCATCATCATACAAGGTCTTCAAATCTTCAAATCCTAATACTATCACTCCCATCTCTGTCAAAAAATTTCTTCTCCTACTCAATGCATCAACAACTTTGTTAGATTTCCCACTTCTATGCTTCAACACAAAGGTGTAACTCTGTAAGAATTCTACCCATCTCATATGTCTTTGATTCAACTTACTCTGACTGTTCAAATACTACAAAGCTTGATGATCTATATACACCACAAACTCCTTAGGCAACAAGTATTGTCTCCACTTCTTCAAGGCTTGACCTATGGCATAAAAAACATGATCATACACCGAATATCTCCTTCGGGCATCATTCGATTTCTCACTTAAATAGGCTACTACTCTCCCTTCTTGACTCAAGACTATTTCTATTGTTGTTCCACTTGCATCACAATCCACTTGAAATACTTTATTAAAATATGATAAAGCCAACATATGCTTCTCAATCACTTTCTAGAGATCCCATGAAGGATAACCCATCCTTGCAACCTAATACAAACACCATGCAAAATAAACCGGTAATCGGTAACACAATGACATAAATAGTAGAAAGAAAAACCGGTAACAACACAAAATACATAACCAGTAAACAATATGAACAATTCTTATTATAGTCTAAAGAATTACACATGCCACATGTTGGATCGCAGTCCAGGATACAAACAATGCTTACAACACAAATATAAGATCTGTAGATCATCCACATATCAGATCGGCCTCCGAAATAATCTGTCGGTTCTACCCTAATCCGAACCTTAGCCTTCCAGCCTCAGTTCACCGGATCAGAATCTCGTTGGATCTACATCTCCGCTCGATCTCTAAACTCTATCTTCCATCTTCTCACTTCTATCTTCTTAAATGATTTGCAAACTCCCATTTATACGGTTTGCAAATAATATCAACTTAATCAAGTCATCCCAAATACCAAGCGATATATGAAACATGCAACATTAAAAGGTCAGCTCAAATCACTAAGAACAACTCCAAAATGCATAAAACAATGTGCGGTCCTCTGAGAACATCAGACATGACACAAGAAACATAAATCAATGATCCACAAGTCACGGAGATCAACCGCAACCCAATCCAACTTCACTCAACACACTGCCAAACTAACCGATAAGAACATATTAACTAGGCCAATACTGGAATCGATAACTCATCAGGATTAAATCCAAATTCCATGAAACTCAAACATGAAACAGATAACGAACACAAGAGAATAAACCCAAAACCACAACGCTAAATACTAAAACAAGAAGAAATGCCATGATCTCAAGCAATTCCACTGAAAACTTCTCAACTTGTAAGAACTCAACCAGTGCTTCTACACTAGACTCTTAGGGTTAATTGAAAAGTGAGTCCCATCACTTGATCTGATTCGTTGATTTGTCAATAAGTACTTGGAACTGCCTCAGGGGGTTTGGCGATCTAACTACAACTTTTGGTTGCCTCTCCTCAGCGATCTACAGGTCCAAACTATAGCCTGCCTCAATCGGCAATCTGTTCAAGTCTCCACCCACAAACTGCCTCAAGCTCAAGCTCTAGGATCAGTGATCTACTTGCAAACATTGCTCTACCTCACGTTCGATGATCTGAACAAGCTCACAAGTTGCCTCAACTTCCTCTCCAACCAACCAGTGAACAATCAGCACTCTGTCCAACAACAGTAGGTTCACAAACCAACAGGTTTTGTGTGATGTTGTATCTATGAGTGCTTGTCATGTCTTGTTATAAAACCTTGGTAGTATGATAGAGGAGCTATTTATGATTGTATAAGAAACCTAGTCACTTATGAGAAGGATGAGCATAAGTTCACATTGATTTCTTTGAAGGGGACAGAGAAGGAGGTGAAGAATTTGAATCCTGAGAAAAGTTGCAGTACTGAGAAACCGGTTGCAGAGGTTATACCAGAAGGTTTGAAGAAAGATTTGATAGAACCAGTTGAAGAGGTTATACTAGAGGGTGAAATGAGTTTGGAGAAGGATCTAACAGTTGATCCTGATGCACAGATGAAACCGGATGACAGAGAGATTATGGTGACAAACTGAATGAAGTTGTAGAACACAAGATGCCATTGAGAGGGGGGTGAATCAATGGTTTCCAAACTTAACCCTTTTTCATCCTAAATATGTGTACCGGTTAGCAGATCTAACACAAGGTGAATATACCAGTGAGATAGGGGAGGACATCAAGATGTAAGCACACACTAATACACATCACATAACACCAAATATACAAGGAAAACTTGAAATGGGAAAAACCTCAGTGAGAAATGTGTCTACTGCTTGAATTCAACCTCACAATAAACATTGTATTACAAATTTTAGGGGAACCAACCCAATGAGCACCAACCCCTGATTTTAGGGCACCAACCCCTGCATCGAGCTCCAACTTAGTGAATACAATAAAATATATCAACACAATAGTAATAGCTCAGTTACAAATGATTTTTGTAACCTCTCACAATCAAATCACTCTACCGGTTCAACTCTTCTCAACCAGTCTTTGTTTTCTCTATTCTTTGTCAGTTGTCTGATCACTCTAATCCTTCTCTCCTTCACTCTTTGTTGCAACCTTACCAATTGAGTCCTCTTTTTGTTGCTCTGCTTCTTCTCTACCAGTTCACTTTTCTCAGATCTCTATCGATTCTCTGCTTTCTAGTCAAGCCATGTTTTGTGTCTTCCTTGCCGGATTTTCACTGATACTCCCACTACACTGCAACACCCTTTGTTGCCTTCCTGTCGGTTCTAGCACTACCGGTTCACTTGACTGCAACACTATTTGCACCTTACTAGTCACTTTGGCCACACCGGTTTAACCTTCTATTAAACCCTCTTACCAATTTCTCCCTTCAACACTCTCAATTGCTTCAAGGTTTACCACTTAAACTCATAGAACGTTTTGTCTTCTCTCTTCACTTGCATCTTGTATCTAGCATATGACCTCCTTCATTAGCCTTCATAGCAGCAACCACTTAGATCTTAAACCTGCATATTTATACTCAGGATTTCCCACCAAGACGGTTACTCAAACTTGGCACGCTAGGGTTTTCTCCATCAATCACAAGGTGTATCAAATCAGATCGGATCTCTTCTCTGAGATTGTCAACCTGCAACAAATCACCCATCACCGCCAATCTCATTGCTTCCAATACATGTTTGCTATATTTAGCAAACACAAAAAAATGATCATCGACCTGCATATGTCAATCACATTAAATGATCTCTTGGTTTGCTACTCCAAATCCGATCTGCACCAAGACATCTTGCATTGATCATTGCAATAAAGACGTCAACCTTTTGATATGCCTCAAGCCGCATCCTTCTTTTCTTGACCCATGATTTATGTAATAGACATTAATGTCGACCAATCACCAACTACCTCATTGACAATGTACGGTCCATTTGCAACTTCACATTTGACACCTAGAGTCCATGTGTCATCTTTGTCCACATCCACCTCGGCTTAGCCCATGTGTTACTTTAGGCTTAGCCACCGACCACAACACACAACCAGTGCATACTTTATACTATCGATCTTCTTGCCTTGTCGGTTATGCTCTAACTGGTTAACCTTTGAGCCCTTCTTTCTTATCGGTCACATCCCTACCAGTTGGCAACCATACACTACCAACGCATCACTAACTAGATGACATTGCCATAATGCCAACTGTCTCCAATGCCTATTCACCGGTCAACATCCCAACTTATATCTCCAACACTAGCTTGTGTACTAGTGACTCCAATGACCACAATGTCATTTGACATCCTCTTCTTACCGGTGACAAATTATACTAGTAACCTACTATACCGGTTCACATCAATGACAACACAATGCCAACAATGTCACCCTTTAGCATTGATGTCAACTCATGTAGTATCTGGTATACTATAGATTTTCTCTCCCCCTTTGACAACAATGGAAAAGGGTACTGACAAAGCTTTCTACCAGTTGCTTCTCCCTCTTTGACCATTTCACTCTATATCCTCTCAATCAACAACACTAGAGATAGAGGGCTCAAACACCAACTAACACCAATTGTACATACCAATCTAATAACAATTATAGAAATATGTGTTAGTGAATTTCCCTTACCTGTCAATCAAACTACATCTTCTCCGCTTTGAAATGCAGAAGGTTATTTTTACACCATTTTGCTAATGCCAAATTGATATCACATGAATATTCTCTGATACCAAATATATGTTCTCCCCCTATGCAGGTAACTCTCCCTCTTTCTCAACTCTTCCTCTTTTTGCTCACAGCCGGTTGAGTGAGCACTTCCCAAAGTTTCAACCTTACTCATATAGGTCTTCATTGCCTGATAGGTCCTAAACTGGGGCTCCAATATACATCTTGTACTGATAGAGTTGAGTATATGTGATCTACTAATGATCTTCTAGCTCCATGACATCCATAGCAGCTTATGACATGATCTTATATTACTAAAATGCCAAACCATATCATCGTCATGTCAACTACCAAACCGGTTAAACCAAAATGACGCATGCATATAAAATCAACATCATTTTCCTTCAAAGCTTCTCCAACATCACTAATGACATAACTTCATCCATCCAAGCCACAGGAGCCACTGCAATGTTACCAAAATACATTGACTCACTTATTCTGCAATTTCGGTTAACATCCATATGTGTATCACATTGTACATAACGGATTACTCTACTGGTCCAATATCTCCATCAGGAAACTTTATCCATCAACCTTTGTCTTCTCATTTCAAGTGTCTCTAATACCAATTGCAATTTAAGCCATCCATTTGACAATTGTAGCTGTAATCCATCTTACATATGTAGATGTGTAGCCAAGGAAACAATTACACATACTATCATCTCATCTTCTTCCTTGTACTAGAAGAAAACAATATGTTCCTGTGTTCTTTTCTAATTTGGGGGTGAATGATATGATCAATATGTTACTCCCCCTAAGTCCTGCATCTCCTTTAAGCCTTAGGAGATATCAAATGTGCATTGAATGCACAGTGTCGGTCCATGGTTCTACTCTCTTGCTTCTTCCTCCATACCTGCTTGATCTCCTTTCTCTTCTCATTTACAGTCTCTGGAGTAATGTTGGATTTCTTTGGCTGATTGGTTCTTGCTCCAAAAACATTGTTGTAGTAGCAGACTGTGTTCATGTCAGACACATGATTGGAGGACCTTCTAACAAACCGGTTTGATCTTCTTCCTCTGATCATGTTGTTGTAGCCAACTACCAGAACATGTGGATTTCTTCATCCTATAGGGGCACTTCTCCTTTGGTTCCATGCAGGTATTTGACTCCTATACATTTTTTCATCTCTTCCATGTTGACCATAGTTTTGACACTAGTTGTCATGTGACTGAAATCTCTTCTTCCTGCATTAATGACTTCTATGGCCAAATGCATTACATCTTTGACAGGACAACATTCTTGTTTCTAGACACTTTTCTACATTCATTTTCCTTATGACCATAATCTTTGCAACAGAAACAGTAACCAAAGAAAGGGGGCATATAACATACAAACTTATACTTCCATGCATGAGGGGATCTTACTGGTTTGGCTTCTCCATTTCTACTTCTTTGGGAATGGATCTTGGATTGTCCACTCTCTACAATCCTTCCATCTGATCCCTTCTTCTTCCACACTTGTCTTGACTTGTGGACAACAACATCTCTTTGTCTTCTACCAATTGGAGGTCTTCTAGGTTATCCTCTCAAGTTCTTACTTCGGTGAAGCTATCTTCTCTCAACTTTCCTTTTCCTTTTGGATCAACATTGATTCTCCTTGCAACATCGACCTTCATCCTCATGTGTTCACCAGTTGTAGTTAGGTAGACCTTATTCCTAGGAGAATTTCTGACTGTGAAGGTCTACCCCTTGTTATCTCCACTTGATGAGACAAACTGAATGTCTTTATTGAAGACATCCTTGCTTATGGAGAATTCACCAACAGCAAGACCTAATCCTTCGATATCCTTGGAGTATTTTTGTTTCTTCAACATTTTGTCCAAGGCTTGAGAGCTGCTATCAAACCGAATCCTCACCTTGAGCTCATCTTGACACTTCTTGAGGTCTTTTCTGAGATTCTCCATTTCATCTTTTAGTTGTTAATACTCTATGTCTTTGGCCTCTATCTCTAGTTGTAAATCTTTGCACCTGCACTCCTTGTTATGCAAATCAGATTCTGATTCTACACTCACCCTTTTTGCATCATCTACTTGTGCTTTTAGATTTGCAATGGTTCACTCTAACTCTTGAAGACTTTCAATCAACTATTTTTGTTTCACAATAGCAGCATTATTGAACATCTTATATTCTTTTCTTACTCTGCTAAGTTCCTCGAGTGCACTTACAAACTCTCCTTCAAGATCAACCTCAGCTTCAGCTTCTTCTTCATCTTCTTCATTGCTACCAAACACATCTTGCTAGTAGGATTGATCTGCATGATCACTTTGAGATGTGTTCATCTCACTTTATGTCTCTTGAGCCATGAAGAGATGGGTTTCTTCTTCATCATTACTGCAGCTATTGACTGGTCTATCTTCATCTGTAGACTCATGTGTTCCATTTCTTTTCTTGCTCTCACAAACCAGTTTTGTAATGCTAGGTTATTGCCATAAAGTTTCTTCAATCTGCCCCATAGGTTTTTTGTCGATTTGCATCTATCCACCTATGAGGAAACATCACCGAAAAGACCAATGAGTATAGCTTCCATGGCTTCAGTATTACACCTGTATCTTCTTTATGCTTCAGGACCGGTGGGAGGACATGCATGGATAGAGTATCCATTCACAACCGACATCCAAACATCATAGCCTAATGAGGATAGGTAGACTTCCATTCTACAACTCCAAATGGAATAGTTTGAACCATTAAATATTGAAGCAGGGGTTGACACAAAACTGACCATTGTGTTCACAAAACCAAATCTACCCAAGCTAGAGAAAGCTTATCTAACCGAGAAGCTAGGCTCTGATACCAATTGTACAACACCAGATGCCACTGAGAGGGGGGTGAATCAATGGTTTCCAAACTTAACCCTTTTTAATCCTAAATGTGTGTACCGGTTAGCAGATCTAACATAAAGTGAATATACAGGTGAGATAGGGGAGGACATCAAGATGCAAGCACACACAAATATAGCTCACATAACACTGGATATACGAGGAAAACCCAACATGGGAAAAACCTCAGTGAGAAATGGTGTTGGAGTCTACTGCTCCAATCCATCCTCACAATAAACATTGTATTACAAAGTTTAGGGCACCAACCCAAGGAGAACCAACCCCTGCACCGACCTCCAACTCAATGAATACAATGAAATATATCAACACAATAGTAATAGCCCAGTTACAAATGAGTTTTGTAACCTCTCACAATCAAATCACTCTATCGGTTCAACTCTTCTTAATTGGTCTTGTATGCTCTATTCTTTGTCGGTTCTCTAATCACTCTGATCCTGCTCTCCTTCACTCTTTGTTGCAACCTTAGCGGTTGAGTCCTCTTTATGTTACTCTGCCTCTTCTTTGTCAATTCACTTTTCTTAGATCTCTACCAGTTCTCTGCTTTCCAGTCAAGCCCTATTTTATGTCTACCTTGCTGGATTTTCACTAACACTCCCACTGCACTGCAACACCCTTCGTTGCCTTCTTGTCGGTTCTAGCACTACCGGTTCATTTGACTGCAACACTCTTTACAACTTATCAGTCACTTTGGCACACCGATTTAACCTTTTGTTAAACCCTCTTACTGGTTTCTCCCTTCAACACTCTTAGTCGCTTCAAGGTTTAGCACTTAAACTCTCAGACTGTTTTGTCTGCTCTCTTCACTTGCACCCGACATCTATCATCCGACCTCCTTCATCGGCCTTCACAACAACAACCACTTAGATCTTAAACCTGCATATTTATACTAGGGCTTTCCCGCCAAGACGACCATTCAAACTTGGCCCGCTAGGGTTTTCTCCATCAATCACGAATTGTATCAAATCAGATCAAATCTCTTCTCTGAGATTTTCAACCTCCAACAGATCACCCATCACCACCAATCTCGTTGTTTCCAATACACATTTTCTATATTTACCAAACATGGAAAAATGATCATCGACCTGCATCTATCAATCACATTAAATGATCTCTTCGTTTGCTACTCCAAATTTGATTTGCACTAGGACATCTTGCATTGATCATTGCAACACAGACATCAACCTTCTAATCTGCCTCGAGCTGCATCCTTTTGTTCTTGACCCGTTATTTACGTAATTGATATTAATGTCGACCAATCACCAACTACCTCACCAAAAATCCATGATGCATTTGCAACTTCAAGTTACACCTAGAGTCCATGTGTCATCTCTGTTGATATCCACCTCAGCTTAGTCCATTGTGTTAGTTTAGGCTTAGCCACCGACCACAACACACAACTGGTGCATATTTTATACTACCAATCTCCTTGCCTTGTCGGTTATGTTGTAACCGATTAACCTTTGAACCATGCAGTCGCCTACTTTGTCGAAGGGATACATTAGCCCAGTCGCCAAACTTGTCAATCCACTGCATTCTCATCTCCATCTGATGGGAGCCTTTCACTTCTACACTCTTTTCTCTCTTATCAGTTGACATTGGCATGTCAATAGTCTCTAATGCACACCTCCTATCATATTGGTTGCCTAATAATCTTAGACATAAATCATCAATAGGAATCTTAGTTGATGTCGGCAACCTGGAGTGACTCCATGCTTGTAAGTCCTACCACTTATCCTTCTCCTTCATTTGTACAAACCTCATCTTAACTGATTTTTCCAAAGTGGCAAACTCATCACTCTTTACTCTTCCTTCTTTGTCCCGATAACTCATCATGCCTTCACTTTTTGATCTAGTGTTCATCTCTAATTTTATACACTAGAGGCTCCCACATATTCCACTCTGATCATCCGATGTATGTATTATGTCACCTGTTGGTTAACAACAGATGGGAACCGGTTGACAATACATTGCACCAGTTTGACTTTGCTAACAATGAGCCGATACATCTTCAATTAGGCACATAACCTGATTGACATCCCCTTTGTCTACCTTACTATCATGCAACATAGTTTATGTCAGTCTTCTCTTCACTTGATGAAATCATCTTTAACTGGTGGAAGTCCTACTGCTAGTCATCAAACTGCATACCGGTTGTACTACACATTCTCATTTGTTCAATCTTGCTTTCTTACCGGTCACATCCTTACCGGTTGGCAACCATACACTGCCAGCACATCATTGACCAGTTGGCACTGCCATAATTCCAACTGTCTCCAATGCATATTCACTGGTCAACATCCCAACTTATGTATCCAACACTATCTTGTGTACCGGTGACTCCAATGACCACAATGTCGGTTGACATCCTCTTCTTACCAGTGACAAGCTATACCAATTGACATCAATGACACCATTACCGATTGACATCAATGAGAACACAATGCCAACAGAAGCCTTGTGGCAGAAAAAAATCAAAGTTGCATAAGAAAGAGAATGGTAAACAGAGACAATGTGCAGATCAGAAGCAAAGGAAGAGAAACAAAGAGGGTCAAATGTTAGAGAAGTCAGTTGAGGCACCAGAGGAGCTAAAGCAGAGGTTGGAAGATAAAGAAGATGTTTGGATCAAAAATGAGCGTGGGGTCTTTATTCCGAATCCTTTTAGATGTTCATGAGTTGCCTCTCATGGAACATCTTTTTCTACTTGGGTTGTCTGATGCAGGAGCATCCCCGATCGATGAGCAATTTTGTATCAACCAAAAATAGCTCCTTTCAATTTTGTTCTTGTCTATTTCTTTATGCAGTTTTCTATGTTCTTATCGATTGGCACCGGTAGTTGCTTGTTCTTCATGGAAAATCTTATTTTTCAATTTCTAGGCGGGTTCATCTGCTCAATTCTAGATTTTCAGTTCATTTGGGTTCTTTTCCGGTCAGTTGTTGCTTTCGGTTGACTGTTTTTGGGTTTCAAAACAATTCTTGTGCTTACCGGTTGGTTTTCCTTCATTACCGATGTGATTCTTAGTGTTTGGATCTATCTTGGGTCTTGTTAGATGTTCTTTGGCGTGTGGGAAACCTTCCTGTTGAACCACATCTCTTGGTTGTTATTTTCTGGAAATAATTCTCTTATTCTTAGGGCCGACCTAGTTACACGTTTCATTTTCCTACATTGGTAAATGTAATTTTATGAGGCCGACCCAGATATGTTCTGGTGGGTATAAATATGATGTTACATAATCATTTGTAGGGGCAGAGGAAGTAGAATTGAGAATAAGGATTGAGATTCACATTTTGTGATCTAGTTGATTCTTAGAGTCCCAGATTGGATTGTATCTGACTGATAGCATGCATGTAACTGGTTAATTGTTGGATGTTCTTTGATGATTATCGAATGATTGTCTGAAGTTCTAAGGCATTAATATGATCTATTTATGTAATCTTCTTATGTTTTCTTGAGGCTTTCGTTGTGTTTCTCTTGCTGCATAAGCTGGTTGATTCTCTTTGAGGGTTTTATAAGTTATAGTTGCAACAAGTGGTATCAGAGTTGGTTTGTGAACCTACTCTTGTTCGACAGAGTGTTGATTGTTCACTGGTTGGTTGGAGAGGAAGTTGAGGCAACTTGTGGACTTATTCAGATCCTCGAACGTGAGGCAGAGCAGGGTTTGCAGGTAGATCGTCGATCCTAGAGCTTGTGCTTGACGTAGTTAGTGGGCGGAGACTTGAATAGATCACTGATTGAGGCACGTTGCAATTTGGAACGGTAGATCACCGAGGAGATGCAACTGAAAGCTGTGGTCAGATCCCTGAACCCCTTGAGGTAGTTGCAAGTACCTACTGACAGATCATCAAACCAAATCAAGTGCTGGAACTCACTTTTCAATTAACCCCGAGAGTTTGATGCAGGAGCACTGGTCTAGTTCTTACCGGTTCGGCATTTTTTCAGTGAAATTGCTTGAGATCATGGAATTTCTTCTTGTTTGAGTTTTAGCATTGTGGTTTTGGGTTTATTCCTTTGTGTTCATTGTCTGTGTCGTGTTCAAGTTTCATGGCATTTGAATTTAATCCCGATGAGTTATCGATTCTGGTATTGGTCGGGTTGATATGTTCTTACCAATTAGTCTGGTAGTGTGTTGAGCGAAGTTGGATCGGGTTGCAGTTGATCTCCATGACTTGCGGATCGTTGATTTATGTTTCTTGTGTCGTGTCTGATGTTCTCGGAGGACCGTGCATTATTTTATGCATTTTGGAGTTTTCCTTAGTGATTTGAGCCGACATGTTACTGTTGCACGTTTCATGAACTGATTGGTCTTTGGGCCTACTTGATTAAGTTATTATTTGCAGATGGTATAAATGGGAGTTTGCGAATCATTTGAGAGGATATAATTTAGAAGATTGAAGACAGAGTTTAGAGATCAAAATAAGATGTAGATACGGCGAGATTCTAATTCAGTGGACTGAGGTCCAGATTAGGGTAGAATCAGCAAACTATTTCCGAAGGCCAATCTGATATGTGGATGATATGTGGATCTTATATTTGTGTTGTAAGAATTGTTTGTACGCTGGACTGCGATCCAGCATGTGGCATGTGTAATTCTTCAGACTGTAATAAGAATTATTCATATTGTTTATCAGTTATGTATTGGCATGACCAATAGTTGCTTGTTCTTCATGGAAAATCTTATTCTCGATTTCCAGGTGGGTTTATGTGATCAATTCCAGAGTTTCAGTTCATTTAGGTTATTTTCTGGTCAGTTATCGCTTCTGGTTGACTATTTATGGGTTTCAGGATAGTTCTTGTGCTTACCGGTTGGTTTTCCTTCATTATTGGTTTGATTCTTGGCATTTGGATCTATATGGGGTCTTGTCTGATGTTCTTTGGCCTATGGCCGACCTTCCTGTTGAACCGCATCTCTTGGTTGTTATTTTTCGAAAAAAATTCTCTAATTCTTAGGGCCGACCTAGTTACACGTTTCATTTTCCTACATTGGTAAATGTAATCTTATGAGGTCGACCCGGATATGTTCTGATGGGTATAAATATGATGTTATGTAATCATTTGTAGGGGAAAAAGAAATAGAATTGAGAATAAGGATTGAGATTCACATTTTGTGATCTGGTTGATTCTCAAAGTCCTGGATTGGATTGTATCTGGCTGATAGTTTGCATGTAACCGGTTAATTGTTGGATGTTCTTTGATGATTGTCGAATGATTGCCAAAAGTTCTAAGGAATTAATATGATATGTTTATGTAATCTTCTTATGTTTTCTTGTTGCTTTTGTTGTGTTTCTCTTGCTGCATAAGCCGGTTGATTCTCTTTGAGGGTTTTACTAGTTATGGCTGGTGGAAGAATTGTTTGCGAACATTGAGGCATTCCTTTGGGTGGACAGATCACCGATTGGAGGCAGGTTGCGCGTGTTTTCAATAGATCACCTAGGGGAGGCAATTGAAACCGGTAGTCAGATTGTCGAGTTGAGGCAGTTCACCGGAGTGGAAGAGGAGATGCCACCGAGAAGGACAAACCCCAGAGAGTAGAGTAGATGATGGAAGACTTCAAGAATGAAGTGAGAAATGAAATATGAAACAATTTGGCTAGTTTGCAAAGGAACCCTGATTCTAAGGATGAGTATGAGGAAGTCGATGAAGAGCTTGAGGAAGCTAAAGCACCGGAAGATGAAAGAGAGGAAAGATTCCTGAGAGCAATGGCACAAGCGAGTAAATTTCATAAAGTTGAAGTTTCCAAATTTTCTGGAACACTGAACCCAGAGGATCTGATCGATTGGATCAGAGAGCTGGAGGACTACTTTGACTTTGATGATGTCAAGGACCCACAAAGAGTCCAGTTGGCACAGAATAAGTTGAAAGGGCATGTTGCCTTATGATGGAAAGGATTGCTAAAAGACAGAGTAGAGAATGGTGAATTGAAGATTACCCTATGGAGACAGATGGTTGTTGTTGGCATATGGACACTCCAATGAGACATTGTGTGTGATTGAAGGTTTTGTCATTGATGGCAACCTTGCAATCCTATGGCACTGGTGTTGGAAAAAATGGTGTCTCAACCTTGCATTTATGTGAGGTTACTATTTATAGTAAGTTTTCATTTGAGCACGAAATGGTGCGAAACTCTCCCTGAAGCTTCTGGTTGGCTAGATAAGCATTCCGGTAAAGTTTCGTCGCAAGGTCACAGCTAGTTTTGAAGATATTAAAGTTTTCGTCTTGGAGGGGTGCAATAAAATGTTTAAACTTAATTTTGGGGACTTTAGAGGCTCCGAAACGCCCTGAAAAGTGGTCATAACCGGTGAAGCGGGTTACGAGGTGATAGAGCACTTCGCGAGCTTTCCGGCGCTTCAAACGGTTCGTCAATCGGACACCCGGTTCTCAAGTTATGGCCTTCGGAAGTTTGTACTCCTGAAATAGGAAAAATAATTTGTATCGGATACATAAATGAGCTGTAAAAGGGAGCGACACGTGTTGATGTGTGCTTTAACATGTCATAGAAGGGAGATAAGGTCGGCTACACCTTATTGGGTGGTTTTAGCCCATGGTTTTGTAATACCGTTTGACGGTTTCTTGTATTGTATCTCCTATTTATGAGGTGTGTGAGATAGAGGTTGTGTGTAAGAGTCTTATGGCTATTGAGTTGCCTCTGAATCTCTGATTAATGGTACTCCTGCGAAGAGCTTGCTCTGCAAGTATTTTGTAATCTGTTTTTTATTGCTGAATAAAATATTGAGCTGCTTTTGGAGGGTGGGGTTTTTCTCCCGAAAGGGTTTTCCCCACGTAAATCATTGTGTTGTGGTATGAATGCTATTATATCTATTTCTATTTTCTGTAACTGTTGTAATGATCCAAAAAAAATTTGCATTACCCTCCTCTCAAGGTTAGTGTAGGAAGTTGTTTCCGCTACTTAACTTCCTTACAAGTGGTATCAGAGCCTGATCACCTTTGGTTTCAATTGTGGGCAGTTGGGTTTTTTGAACTAATCCAAATTTGAGTGGGAGCTTGTGCAGAAGACACTTTTTGATCTTGTTGCAGGAATATTCAGATGGCAAGTTCGTCAGGGAGAATAGAGGTGGAGAAATTTAATGGAAGTAATTTTGAGATGTGGAAGCTGAAGATGGAAGATCTGCTAATAGATCGAGATCTTTGGGATGCTGTTGATGCGAATGTCCAAAGACCCTCAGATCCTACTGCAGCAGCTCAGTATGATATTATGGACCGAAAAGCCAAGGGTCTAATCAGACTGTGCCTGGCAGACTCTGTTCTAATCAATGTCCATGAAGAAAACTCTGCAAAGAAGCTATGGACTAAGCTTGGTGAGATGTATCAAGTGAAATCTTTATTAAATCAAATTTTCTTAAGAAAGAAATTGTATTCCTTGAAGATGGAAGAGGGTGGACGAATTGCAGACCACCTAGAAGCATTCAATATGATTGTGGCTCAATTAGTATCCGTCGGTGTTAAGATGGATGAGGAGGAGAAATGTCAAATCTTGCTTTGTTCTTTGCCTGATTCGTGGGATTCTCTTGTTATGGCTATCGGTAGTACTTCTGTTGTTTTGAAATCTGAAGACGTGGTGGGTGCCCTACTCGGTGAAGAGATGCGAAGGAAGGTATCCATCAGTTCAAAGGAAGCCCTAACCATTCGTGGAAGACCTAAGGAGAAAGGCAAGAAGAATGAGAAGTGCGGCAAGTCCAAATCCAAAGGGAGATCGAAATCTCCTAGAAAGTCCAAAGTCATTTGCTGGAATTGCGGTAATCCGGGTCACATCCGTAAGGACTGCAAAGAAGAAAAGAAGAAGAAAAAGAAAAAGTTCGATTCTGATTCTAAGTCCGACAAGGAAGATGGCGATGCATTTATTGCGGCTTTGGCGACTCATGCAGGTAATGATGCCTGGCTAATTGACTCAGGTGCATCTTTTCATATGACTTCCAATAGAGATTGGTTTTCTGAATATGAAGGATTTAATGGAGGTAAGGTGTACTTGGGTAATGATTCACATCTAGACATTGTTGGTCGAGGTAAAGTTAGAATTAGGTTTTCTGATGGTAGAATAAAAAGGATTAATGGTGTGTTGCATATCCCTGGATTAAAACGAAACCTGTTATCTGTGAGCAAACTGATAGATGCAGGTGTGCAGGTAGTCTTTTCTGAAACAGGATGTAAGATGATTAAGGGTGCTATGGTAGTTGCTAGAGGTGTCAGGTTTGGCACTTTGTATAAGCTTGAAGCATACACTGTTGAGTGTAATAGCACTTCTGTAAAAAGTAAATCTGTGGATACTTCACTGGAAGATTTGAAGGTTTCACCTTCAGCAGATGGTAATGGTTTTTGGGTACCTAAGGGTGCTCTTTCGTCTGAAGAAAAGTTACCTGCAGAGAAGACTATGTTATGGCATCAGAGACTTGGCCACATTGGAGAAAAGGGTCTAAGGACCTTGAAAAATAAAAATCTTGTTGAAGGTTTGAATGATTGTAATCTTGACTTTGATTTCTGTGAGCATTGCATTTATGGAAAACAAAACCGCGTTCAGTTTTACTCGAGTTCTCATAAAACTTGTGGTGTTTTGGATCTTATCCATTCTGATGTGTTTGGTCCAGTAGATGTCTCTTCGATTGGAAAATCCACATATTATGTTTCATTTATTGATGATTTTAGTAGAAGGACATGGGTTTATTTTCTAAAGAGTAAATCTGAAGTCTTTAGTCGTTTTAAAGAATTTAAAGCAATGGTTGAGTTGCAGACTGGAAAGAAAATAAAATGTTTGAGAACTGATAATGGCGGTGAATTTTGCTCTAATGATTTTGATAGATTCTGTAAAGACTGTGGAATTAACAGGCAGAAGACAACTCCGTATTCTCCACAGCAGAATGGAGTTGCAGAAAGAATGAACAGAACACTGATGGAGAAGGCTAGGAGTATGTTGAGTGGTGCTGGTCTCGAACAAAAGTTTTGGGCTGAAGCTGTTGCCACTGCTTGCTACCTGATTAACAGGTCTCCTACATCAGCGCTTGTTGATAAAACGCCTATGGAAGCATGGTCAGGTCACAAGCCTTCATTGAGACATCTTAGAGTTTTTGGTTGCGAGGCATATGCACATGTGCCAAAGGAGAAGCAAACAAAGTTGGAGAACAAGGCTATGAAATGTATCTTCATCGGGTATAGTTATGGTGTGAAAGGATACAAGCTTTGGGACCCTGTTGCACAAAAGGTAATTCACAGTAGAAGTGTTATTTTTAGAGAAATTAAGTCTCCTTCTGTTACATTGCAGCCAGAACAGACTAAAAAAAGAAGATGTGATTCAACTTCCTTCTACACCTGAAAGAGTTGAATCGAGACCCCTAGATAGGCAAGAATTTGAGGAGAGCTCGTCTAGCTCTGAATCTTCAGAAGAGGAGGAAGAACCTCCAACTCAGCTTGTTCGAAGGTCTACAAGACATAGACAACCACCTGAAAGGTATTCACCTGATGATTGGAGATGTATTTTTGCTCTGAATACTAGTTTGGATGAACCAAAATCTGTAGAAGAGGCATTAGGTATGAATGATGCAGAATCCTGGAAGATTGCTATGGAGGAAGAAATGGCAGCGTTGAAAAAGAATGATACATGGGATCTTGTACCATTGCCTGAAGGACGAAAACCTGTTGGTTGTAAATGGGTGTTCAAGAAAAAGATTGGTTCAGATGGAAGCATTGAGAAGTATAAAGCAAGGTTGGTTGCAAAAGGCTACTCTCAGGTTGAGGGTGTTGATTACGGTGAGATATTTTCTCCTGTTGCAAAAATGACGTCCATTAGATTTTTGCTTTCTATTGCTACTGCTTATGATTTAGAGGTTGAGCAAATGGATGTGAAAACTGATTTCCTTCATGGTGATTTGGAGGAAGATATTTATATGACACAGCCGGAGCACTATGTGGTGAAAGGCAAAAGTAATTTGGTTTGTAAATTGAAAAAATCTTTGTATGGCCTCAAACAAAGTCGTAGGATGTGGTACCAGAAATTTGATACATATGTGTTGAGTTTGGGATTTGAACGTTCTAAATCAGATCACTGTGTTTATTATAAATCTTATGGTGATCATTTCTTATTCATTGCATTGTATGTTGATGATATGTTATTCATTGGTAAAGGGAAAGGTATGATTTCAGAACTGAAGTCTCAGCTCGCTGCTAAATTTGAAATGAAAGATCTTGGTGCAGCAAAGCACATTCTTGGGATGGAAATTAGAAGAAATAGGGTGAACAGAAAGCTATGGCTAGGCCAAAGTAAGTATGTGAATTCAGTGTTACAGAGGTTCAACATGCAAAATAGTAGACCATTGAGTGTTCCTTTTACAGTTGGAATGAAACTATCTATTTCAGATTGTCCTACATCCCCATTGGAGATGGAAGACATGAGCAGAGTGCCTTACCAGAGTGCGGTTGGAAGCTTGATGTATGCTATGGTCTGTACTAGACCAGACATTGCCCAAGCAGTGGGAGTACTTTCTAGATATATGTCTAATCCTGGTAGAGTTCATTGGGATGCAGTCAAAAGAGTCTTCAGATATTTGAAGGGTACTTCAGAGTATTCTTTGTGTTATCATGGTAATTCAGTTGGAGACATGACTTCCCTTGATATCCATGGTTATGTGGATTCAGATTGGGCAGGTGATATTGATAGCAGAAGATCCACCAGTGCTTATGTGTTTATTTTGTTTGGTGGTGCAATTAGTTGGATGAGTAAGCGACGGGCTGTGGTTGCTTTATCCACTACTGAAGCAGAGTATATGGCAGCTACTCATGCTTGTAAAGAGGCCATTTGGCTTAAGAGACTGTGTTCGGATATTGGAATAAAACAAGGTACAGCGACAGTTTACTGTGACAGTCAGAGTGCAATTAGCCTAGCTAAGAACCCGACATTTCATGCCCGGACCAAACATATTGATGTTCAGTATCATTTTGTTAGAGATATGGTCGAAGATGGTAGGGTGAAGCTGGTTAAGGTGGAAACTTTGATGAATGTTGCAGATGCTTTAACTAAGGCTGTGAGCACAGAAAAGTTCAGATGGTGTTCAGAGTCTATGGGCCTTGTGGCCCCTAGCAATTGATTCATTGTGTTGACATTCCCTTCCGCTCATGCAAGGTGTTCGACAAGTGGGAGATTTGTTGGAAAAAATGGTGTCTCAACCTTGCATTTATGTGAGGTTACTATTTATAGTAAGTTTTCATTTGAGCACGAAATGGTGCGAAACTCTCCCTGAAGCTTCTGGTTGGCTAGATAAGCATTCCGGTAAAGTTTCGTCGCAAGGTCACAGCTAGTTTTGAAGATATTAAAGTTTTCGTCTTGGAGGGGTGCAATAAAATGTTTAAACTTAATTTTGGGGACTTTAGAGGCTCCGAAACGCCCTGAAAAGTGGCCGTAACCGGTGAAGCGGGTTATGAGGTGATAGAGCACTTCACGAGCTTTCCGGCGCTTCAAACGGTTCGTCAATCGGACACCCGGTTCTCAAGTTATGGCCTTCGGAAGTTTGTACTCCTGAAATAGGAAAAATAATTTGTATCGGATACATAAATGAGCTGTAAAAGGGAGCGACACGTGTTGATGTGTGCTTTAACATGTCATAGAAGGGAGATAAGGTCGGCTACACCTTATTGGGTGGTTTTAGCCCATGGTTTTGTAATACCGTTTGACGGTTTCTTGTATTGTATCTCCTATTTATGAGGTGTGTGAGATAGAGGTTGTGTGTAAGAGTCTTATGGCTATTGAGTTGCCTCTGAATCTCTGATTAATGGTACTCCTGCGAAGAGCTTGCTCTGCAAGTATTTTGTAATCTGTTTTTTATTGCTGAATAAAATATTGAGCTGCTTTTGGAGGGTGGGGTTTTTCTCCCGAAAGGGTTTTCCCCACGTAAATCATTGTGTTGTGGTATGAATGCTATTATATCTATTTCTATTTTCTGTAACTGTTGTAATGATCCAAAAAAAATTTGCATTACCCTCCTCTCAAGGTTAGTGTAGGAAGTTGTTTCCGCTACTTAACTTCCTTACAACTGGCAAGACATTCTACTGGCAAAGCATTATTCAAGCAAAACAGTGCACCGGCATCAACAAAACCACTTTACACCGGCACCGACACCGGCATAGAAGAAAAGATGTATACCGGCATAGAGGTTGACAGGATTTTTGATATGTAATATTTTGTTTATTATTGTAAGCCGACTTGGCAAATTGTAAAATGACTCTTGTATATAAAGGAGATCATTGTAGACATTTGTAGGGATAGGTAAGCGAGCATAAAAAAAATTATTAGACAGACCTAATGTGCGAATTATAGGTCAAGGGTATATGTAAAGAACAGAGCAAGAACCGGTACTGAATCTGGCATTGAAGATGCTATTATAAAGCAGTACAGAATATTGGATTAGCATAATCCTCATTGTAAGTCAGTGTGACTTCTCACTGAGCAGTGTGCTCTAGGCAATTGGCCTTCCTACATGTGCAGGCCCCTATTGTAAGTAATATTCTCTTATTGACCAATAAGTGAATATTGTGGGTCACAAATCCCACTGAGGTTTTTCCCACACCGGGTTTCCTTGTTAAACATCTTGTGTTATGGTGTTCTTTTCATGTGGATGTTTTTTATTCTGTTTATTACATTAATTCTTGCATACCGGTACACTGTTACTTTATGTTCTGCATGATTTTAAGAAAATTTTAATACCGGTCAGATACTGATTCACCCCCGCCCCCCCTCTCAGTATCTGTGGGAACCCTAACAGTTGCAAGATTGAAGGCCAAGTTCATACCGAGAGACTATGAATTGGAGTTGTTGAAGAAGTTGCAAAACCTGAAATAGAGAAACATGATTGTGAAGGAATAGACTGGGGAATTCTACAAGGTGGTGATTAGATCTGGACAGAGAAAAGTTGGCGAGGTACATAAATGGACTTGCTTTTAACATTCAAGATGAGATGAGTATGTTGAAGGTTTCCACAGTTGAAGAAGCTTACCAGTATGCTTTGAAGTCTAAGGAGAAGATGAGAAGAAGACAATCGAATAGAGGGAAGGAGAAATTCAAGGAACTGGTGAGTGACAATATGAAGAAACCGGATGAGGAAGATGAATCAATACTTAAGTGGAATAAAGAACTGGAGCACCAGCCACAGATGAAAGGTAGCAGCAGTACCGGTAGAGAGTTTCCTAGAAAATGTTACAAGTGTGGAGAAACCAAGCATAAATTCTATGAATGTAAGCAAGGAATAGCAAGAAGTTGTGTGGAAAATGAGGAACCAGAAGGTGAAGGTACCAGACTTGACTATGCTTCGGAGCAAGGAGAATCCCTTATGTTCAGAAGAAAGGATATTGGATCTACCCAGAGGAAGAGTCTTTTCCGAACTGTGTGTAAATCAGGTGGTAAGTGTTGCAAGGTTATTGTAGATAGTGGAAGTACTGACAATTTGGTATCTGAGGAGATGGTTGTGAAGCTTGGATTGAAGAGGCTTGAGCATCCTTGTCCTTACGAGGTAAGTTGGTTGCAAGATGATCAAAAGATAGAGATAAAGGAGCAGTGTTTGTTGAATTTCAATATTGGGTCTTTTAGAGATGAGGTTTTGTGTGATGTTGTATCTATGAGTGCTTGTCATGTCTTGTTGGGAAAACCTTGGCAGTATGATAGAGGAGCTATAAATATGACTGTAGAAGAAACCTAGTCATTATTGAAAAGGAAGGGCAAAATTTCACATTGATTTTTTTTTAAGGATAAAGAGAAGGAGGTGAAGAATCTGAGTCCTGAAAAAAGGTGCAGTACTGAGAAACCAGTGGCAGAGGTTATACCAGAAGCTTTGCAGAAAGATCTAATAGAACCGGTTGCAGAGGTTATACCGGAGGGTCTAAAGAAAGATCTGATAGAACCAGTTGCAGAGGTTATATCGGAGGCTGACATGAGTTTGCAAAAGGATCTGACAGTTGAGTCTGACATGAGTTTGTAGAAGGATCTAACAGTTGAGCCTGATGGACAGATGGAACCAGATGACAAAGAGCTTATGGTGACAAACCAGATGAAGTCTTGTGGCAGAACCAAATCAGAGTTCCAAAAGAAAGAGAATAGTAAATAGAGACAATGTGCAGATATGAAGCAAAGGAAGAGAAACCAAAAGGGTCAAAGGTTAGAGAAGCCGATTGAGGCACCAGAGGAGCTAAAATAGAGGTTGGCAGATAAGGAAGATGTTTGTATTAGAAATGAGCATGGGATCTTTTTTCTTAATCCTTTTAGATGTTCATGAGTTGCCTCTCATGGAACATCTTTTTCTACCTGGGTTTCTTGATGCAGAAGCATCCCCGGTCGATGAGCAATCTTACATCAACCAAAATTATTTCCTTTCAGCTTTGTTCTTGCCTAGTTCTTTATGCTGTTTTTTTGTGTTCTTACCAGTTGGTACCGGTAGTTGCTTTCTTTTCGTGGGAGATCTTATTTTTGGTTTCTTGGTTGGTTTGAGTGCTTAATTCCATATTTTTGGTTCATTTGGGTTCTTTTTCGGTCATTCATCGCTTCCAGTTAACTGTTTCTGGGTTCCAGGACAGTTCTTGTGCTTACCGGTTGGTTTTCCTTCATTATCTACGCGATTCTTGGCGAGAGGATCTATCTTGGGTCTTGTTCGATGTTCTTTGGTGTGTGGTCAACCTTCCTACTGAACCGCATCTCTTGGTTGTTATTTTTCGAAAAGATTTCTTTAATTCTTAGGGCCGACCTAATTAGACGTTTCATTTTCCTGCATTGGTAACTATAATCTTATGAGGCCGACCTGGATATGTTCTGGTGGGTATAAATATGGTGTTATGTAATCATTTGTAGGGGCAGAGAAAGTAGAATTTAGAATAAGGATTGAGATTCGCATTTTGTGATATGGTTGATTCTTAGAGTCTCGGATTGGATTTTATCTGGCTGATAGCATGCATGTAACCGGTTAATTATTAGATGTTCTTTGATGATTATATGATGATTGTCGGATGATTGCCGAAAGTTCTAAGGCATTAATATGATCTATTTATATAATCTTCTTATGTTTTCTTGCTACTTTTTTTGGGTTTCTCTTGCTACATAAGTTGGTTGATTCTCTTTGAGGTTTTTACCGGTTATGGTTGCATCAACATATTGAATGGGGAGTTGAAGGGTCAACACATCATGGCCCCGAGGGAATAATCTACATGGAAGATATCATTGTGTGATGGCCTGGGGTGAATGTAAAATTTTTATTGATAATGCCTACCTCATGGCTCCATCGAAAAAATGGTTTGTGGAGCCAACCGCTATGGGGGTGCAAGGTGAGAACAATATCAAGGCCAAAAGTGTGAATTGGTAAGAGGATAAAGAGGGATGGTCACCAATGATGAAAGTGGACTCTAGCCAATAAACTTAAGTGGATGTGATTGGTTAAGCAAGTCAACGGGAAATTAGAAATGTAGGCCTCGAAAAGACTAAGGCATGAGGATATAGGGTTTGGGTTTTAGCCTTAGGGCTTTTAAACATGGTCATTTGCAGAGGGTTTTAGTCCATCACTAAAGTATCAGATCAGTTATGAACAATGGACTTAAGGGTAACATAAAAATGCCAACAATTCTAGAAACTCAAAGGGGATGCTTGCCTACTAAGCAAATGATCAATTCACTACTTTTCCATTGGGCTAGAGTCGGGACTACAACATTGAGAACCTTCTTCCTCCTCTATCAAAATTTTTGCAACTTGAATCAAAATATCAAAATTGTAACCTCTCAAGAGAGAAGTAACCTATGCACGAGAACTTTTAAAAAAGTAAGAGAATCTACCCTACTATATACAAGATCATTAAACCTTCCTTAGAAGCAAGGTTTAAGATGAATTCCATTCACTAGAATGGGAATCACTTCACCATTAGGCTTGGATAATTGAAATGATTTGGCCTCCTTGTAGCTAGTGATTACATATGGACCACTCCATATGGCATCAAATTTGGAGTGCTTGCCTGGTTAAGCTAGATTTGCATCCCACTTGAGGACTAGATCACCCTCCTCGAAGACCCTACTTGTAGCCTTTTTGTCAAAACTCTTTTTGACTTGTTGCTAATATGTCTCAAGCATATGCATGGCCTAATTTTTTACTTCTTCAATCTCCATTATTTTAGCTAGTCTGACTATCATTGCATCATTTTCCATTAGCTCTAGTTGATGTGCTAATTCAAGAATAGGCAACTCAAAAGATAGTAGATGTTTTGCTTCTCTTCCATATACCAGCATGAATGGAGAATTACCAATTTCTCTCTTGGGTGTGATTCTATTAGCCCATAGGGTTGTCTTCAACTTGACATGCCAAGACCTTTGATTGTCCTCAATTGTGCTTTTGATTATCCTAATGAGGTTCTTGTTGGAGGAGTCAGTGAAGCCATTTCCCTAAGAGTAATAGTTTGATGATGTTTTCAAGTAAATGCCATGCTTAACTACCTATGAACTGATTTGTACTCTAACAAATGCTTTGGCATTGTTGGATATGATGGTGGAAGGGGTGTCAAATCTTGTTACAATTCCATTAGGGAACTCTAACACTGAATTTTTTATGGCATCCTTTAATGCTACTACCTTCGTCCACCTTATAAAATAATTTGTGGCTGCCAAAATCCATCTATGACTAGCACTTGAGGGAGGGTTGATGGGACCAATAAATTCTAAACCCCATTGTGCAAAACATTGGTATGCTTGAACAAGATGGAGGGGAAGAGTAGCTAATCTTTGTTTTCCTGAAAAGAAGGCACATTTCTTGCATTTCCTCACCCACTTGTGACAACCATTAAACAAGTTGTCGGTCGATAATAGCCTACCCTCATTATCTTAATGGTTGTGGTCCTTGCAGAGAAGTGGTCACCTGAATGTCCATCATGAAACTCTTCTAGTAGTCTACTAACCTAATCTTCATTTATGCATCTTAGTAAGACTCCATTAGAATCTTTCCTAAAAAATATGTCATCCACCAAAACATAAGGAATGGATTGCAACCTGAAATGTCTTCTTTAGACCTTGAGGATATTTACCCTCTCTAAAGATCGTAGTCATGTCATTGATCCAACTGATCAGATCATTACTAGCTTGTTGATCCTATTCTTGTAACACAAGGGTAGCCTTTGAATTAGTTTTAAAATATTAAACAAATTTCTCACAAGGGCACTTGCCTCTTACAAGCTTGGTGATTCTGATGTTAATGTCATATTCCATGACTTTGGTTATCCATCTAGCTCTCTTTTCATTGATATCCTTATTCAAAAGGAAATCATTTATATTAGCATGTGGAACTAATAGTTGGATTCTATTGTTAGACAACGTGTATCTAAAATTCTTCAATGCCCAATAACAATAAGGACTTGTTTCTCTACATAGATATACTTAAGATCATAGTCCTTTAACCTTTCACTGAAGAAATAAATCGGCTGCTCTAAATTATCTTTATTTGATTGTGTCAGGACAACTGAGATGCTTGACTCTCCTCCTAGGGTATAGAGGATAAAATCCTTTTCATAATTAGGATTGACAAGAGTAAGAGCCTGAGCAATTGCTTGCTTGATCTCTTTAAAGCTAGCCTTTCCTTCCTTGGTCCAATTCAAAACCAAATTCTTCTTCAACATGGTTGTGAGAGGTTTTACAATAGCAGTGAGGTTGGGAATGATCCTTCTCACAAAGTTGATCCTACCACGGAAACTTTACAATCCTTTTTTGTGACTAGGGAGGGGAAGAGAAAGAACAACTTCCACCTATTCTAGATCTATGGCTAGGCCATCCTTTGATACAATGTGCCCTAACAACTTCCCTTGATCAGTAAAAAACACACACTTGTTTGGGTTCAGGGTCACACCATACCCTTTGCACTTCATGAACACTTGTTCAAGATAATCAAAATGATCAACTACATGCTTTGAATAAACAGTTGCATCATCAAGATATACATTACTTACCCCAAATGGCATTTTACAATAGACATAAGTGCCCCATTTAGTAGTAAATGCAATCTTATATTGGTTTGATTCTTGGACTAAAATCTGATTATAACCTAAATACCCAACCAAGAATGAAAATCTTTCAAAGTCACTAACTTTTGATAGAATTTGTTCCTTGGAGGGAAGGGGATTGTGATCATTAAGGGAGGTCCTATCGAGATCCCTAAAATCTAGACATAATCTTATTTCCCCATTTTTCTTTTTAACAAGAACAAGAATGGCTACTCGTGAGGAATGTTTAATGGGAAAAATTATATTAGCCTCTATAAGATTAGTTAACTCGTCCTCATTAAGGGCTCTATCTTGGGGTTTATAGGCCTTTGTTTTTGTCTGAAGGTTTTGCATTAGGATCTAACTCTATAATTTTTTAGGTTAATCTAGGGTCAAATTCTTTAAATCTTCATATGTCCAAGCAACTACATCATCATATTCTTGACAAAGATTGACAAAGGTCTCTTGTTCAATTTTGGAACATACCTTTCCAAGTTGAGTAGCCTTCCATTAGTAACGTTGATTGGCTTGTAATCACCCTTCTTTGCAGTTGCGTTCATACCTTTGTTCTTGGCTTGGTCATTTGAATTGAAGATACCTTCCAAGGTGACTAAATCTTTAGGCAACTTGTTGGAATTGAGTTGCATGATATGATCTCCATATTGGTCTTGCATCACCTCTTTCATTTTCAGTATTCCCTCTTCCTTTTCCTATGCAAGTCATTAGAATAGGTTTAGAAGTAGGTTTTAAAGTGTTGGGTTTGTTTAACATTGCACCTTGATCATAGAGGAAGTCGACCTTCTCTGGAGATTCAACCTCACAATGCAAGGTCCCACACTTGGAAGTTGTTTTCATGTTTCACAAGGTTGTCTAGGTTAATAGCTCAGACAAGGGTGCAAACTTTTGTGAGAACATAAACATAATGGGAACTCAATTATGTGCTTCTATTAAACATAAGTATGTGAGTCAAAGATGAATGGTAACTTGTATACTAAATGTTAATGAGTGAGAGCCTAGTTGTGAACTCAATCTATACTACTACACTTAAGTATGAGTACGTGGTTTTGTATGTACTAGTTGTAAGTGTATGAGCATGAGTTGAAGCTTACTCTATTTGCTACCCTTGCACCTAATTACATTACTTGTTTGATATCTTGAGAACCTAGGATGTCATTGTCGCCAATATTTTGTATGGTTGGAGAATGGAAATTGCTCTTCTCATTATAGTCTCATTGCATGGCATACCCAACTCATAATGCTCTCATTGGTGTTATTTTTGCAAGCATTATATTGGAAAAATCTATATTTACATATGCAATACATCACTATGAATTGGTAGATCTATGGCACTAAATTTATAGTTTGCTCCTAGAGATTCTTTCTAATATTACCCAAAGAGATAGCATGTTCTTGTGACATATAGTTTATTATCAACCTTTTGCAAGTCAATTTTAGACTACTTGATTGGGAAATGGATACTATAATTGCTTGAGATATTTGTGGAAGTTTTATGTTGTATCCTTATGCTTTGAGTTGTATCTTATTGACTTATGTTCTTATGATTTGTTTACCTATTTTTCACATATGGTCTTCAATAATATGTTCCTTTTAATTGGTGTCTTTCTTGTATTCTTTGTTGTAAATGTGCATGTGTTATTATATTTCATGTTGATTTGTAAGATGATTATGTGAGAAGGACTAAGTTAGAAGATAGTTTGTTTGGAAGTCATGTGGAAATGGTTGCATGGTATCTTTCTTGATGACATGTTAATTGTCATGGTCTACAATAATCATAACTAGCATATGAGCATGAGGGATGAATATTTCCTTGGAATTTGTGCAAACCCACATAATCATTTGTGCACAAACATTAACTTTGGTAAATGCAAGGTCAAATCAAGCCATTAATGAAGCTTTGGGTCATTCAAGAGGGTAGGTAGGAGCTACAACAAAAAAATGGTGAGAGTTCCAAATTGTTGGAGGCTCGAGAAAACTTGTATTATATGCCAACTATAAAAATATCGAAGACATGCTAGAAGGGAGGGGGAAAGGGGAAGGTCGATAGGGGAACTCAAACAAAAGAAAGACTTCAAAGAAATCAAGATTGGGGCTCAAATTAACTTGGCACTAAATTAAGAGGAGGTCAAAAGTCTCAACTCTGACAAGTTGTATAGAGGAAATTGGCAAAAATTTGAACTTTCACGATTAAATACAAAGGATTACTTGAATAAGAAAAAACCAAAAGTCCAACTCCAAAGATGTTAAAGTAGCAATGAAGTTTTAGGCTTTCAAAGTTTGGAGGAAAGGGAAAACCAAATAAAGAATGGTCAAAAGTCTTTACTTTGAAGGATTTAGAAAATTTTGGGGGACATGGATTGGGGTTTGAAGAGCGGAGATGCAATAAAATGGACACCATAAGGGATGGAAAGGTGAGGAAGTCTAAAAATATGATTGATTGATGACATCAACATTATGTCATATGAACGAACTGCTAGCATCAACATGACATCAACATGGCATCAATATAATATCATCATGATGCATCAAGATAAAGCTTATTAAATGAAGGTATCAATAATGGGGCAAATCCAAAACTTGGATGAGGGACTTAGTGGTAAAAGGCAAGGTGTTGAATTTAGGGGAAGATATGCCAAGGGTGACAAGCTTTGTAGGGATGGAGGGATCCAAAAGTTTGGCATGTTAAAACACAAAAAAAAATTTAGCAAATACTCAAAAGGTTGTCAAGATCAAGGAGTCTAAGGTGATAGTGAAGACATGAGGGTATGGGAAACCCTTAAACTTCAAAAGGTTGATAAACACAATACATTGAGGCAAACCCCAAAAACAACCTGGACTTAAAACTTCATACAGATTTTTGCATTCTTTCACTCCTAGGGGACCCATTTAAAATCTCAAACTGTTTTGATTAGATAAGCACGATAAGGGCCCAGACCCATTATAGTTCAGCCATTGAGGCAAATAAGATGAATCCCACAAGCCGTGAGATTGGGAGAAACAACGAACTAGAAACTAGAAAGCTTTTGATTGTAGCAAAGAACTAATGAGAAACAAGGCTCTCAACCCTAAACTAGAGACTTCTCTTTCGTAACACATGAAATAGAAAGAGGAGAAGAACCTTTCCTCCTACAAACCACAATACAAGTGATACTATCCTATTGGACCCCATTATCATGGGAAATAAGCAATGATTCCCCCACTGGGGAATCAACAACCATCGTACGAGGGACAATAGATCCAATCGAAAGATAGTCTCAACCATAGGAGAAGACTGGATCAAAGAAGAAACAACTGAAACAGCAAGAATCATGCATGTAACAAGAGTACCTATAGTTGGAGCTTTTAAACACTAACCAAGAGGAAACACAACAAGAGTAGTAGGGCATGTCGAGGCCATGTCAGCATCAAGACACACATCAAAGTTCAATGAAGAGTTATCCTTTGAAGAGGGAAAAACCTCAACGATCAAATGATCTTCAGTTTCATTCTTCCACCAAGAGGCAAAACCTTTCCAATGTGAAAGAGTGCAATTTAGAGTTGTGACTAGTAACGAAGTTGTGATGGCATCTAAAGGGGAGGCCATAATCCAATGGTTGCATCTAAGGCCTCTCTCCTACCATCAAAACTACATCACCATGAAGGGGTTAGGAGATGTCAATATCAACCAAAATCCTCCCAAAACTAGAGGGGAAGATTCTGAAGTTTGATA
This sequence comes from Cryptomeria japonica, assembly GCF_030272615.1. Taxonomy (NCBI): domain Eukaryota; kingdom Viridiplantae; phylum Streptophyta; class Pinopsida; order Cupressales; family Cupressaceae; genus Cryptomeria; species Cryptomeria japonica. Next base: position 101,259,318 of record NC_081413.1, on the reverse strand, counting down.
CAAACCAAGCACACATAATGGCTTGGAGTGGCAATTAAAGGAAGGAGACCAAGCCTTGATTGAGAGAAAATGTTTCCCCAAGCCTAATATTGATTGCATACCAATTTTAATCCTTCGAAGATGAAAAAGACGCAATGCAGCATAGGGATAGAGTTCAATTGTACCAACCACCATGGGCTTCCAAGAAGCCAAGACCCAAGTATGCAAATCAAAAAGAGAAGTCCAAAGGTTGGAGAAACACACCAAACCTCTATGCAAGTAGAAATCCTCATTTTTAGCAACCTCTGCACCACAAACATCCACGAGAGATGGTTTGGCATAGAAGAGAGGTTGGATCACATGTTGGCAGAGAACAAGACCAGACCTGGTAGCTTGGGCAAAACTACGTAAGCCAACCAAACACTGACCAACATAGGTAGATCACTAGAACCAGGGACGACAATAAACACACCCCCACTAGAACCAACAAAAGAACAAGTCTCACAACCTTAGTGGGAAGCTGAGGGCAACCAAGAGCAACTTCAAGCAAAGTAATAGGAGTATCCACCAACCAAGTCTCATAGAAATAAGCCCCAACGACGACAACCATGGGCAAAAGCTTGGAGGGCTCATATGAACCTTCAAGAAAAGTTACAACCCTAAATCTATCGCAGAAACTGTTGCATGAAACCCCTTACCAGTCACAGGGTCACGCACAACCGCCAACCTAGGCGCCTAGCTAGACAAAGCTAAATTTCTCAAATTGTTAGAAAAGGGTGGTTAAAGTCAAATGCATAACCTTTGGAGCAAAACAAAGCAAAATGAAACATGTCAAATTGGTACAAACAAACTTTGAATAGCACAATTTAGACCAACATTAAAATTGCACAAAACCTTAGAAAACCCAATATGACTAAAAAACTATGAATCCCCCCACCCCACCAAAAAAAAAAAAAAAAACCCTATGAATTTACTATGAAGAAACGTCCATCAAAAGACAAGCTATAATAAATCAAGGATCAGGTATACCACTCCACCTCTTTAATGCTAGCATGATGGCCAAAGTTTTTCACAATAGCACAATTTTACAATTCCTTGAGCCCTATCACGACAATTTCTCTCCTCACTTTTATATTGTATAATATTTTTAATATTGTATCGTCCTAATTCAGTATTTTGATTTATCAAGCACTTGGGGATTCGAAGTCCAAATAGTAGGCATAAATGGCCCCCAATTTGTTTTTTAAAATTTAGTAAATTGTTGTAGGGATTTAAAGTCTCCACCAAATCAGGCAAATGTAACCAGCACCAAAATTCCGGATTTGACAAATATGCATCAACCTATGTTCTTACTTTCAGCATCAAACTGTTAAGCATTTAACATAAATTTAATTGAAAATATCTGAAATTGCAGTTTGATAGAAAATTTGATCTGGGCAAATAGAATCTTCAATATCACTGAATTTGCAATACATATCCTCATTTGTCTAAGGTTTCTTTTGGAGCACTCTCAGCTGAAATTGGAAAGATTTTAAAGACAATTAAACGTTTTAAGTACCGGCACTTACATTTTAATCCAAATGAAGCTAATCATTTAACAATGATCTGCCAATTCTTGCTTGTTACCTATATATACGTAAGGACAATAAATATGCACTATCATTGATGACAAAAAAGATTAAATTAAATGCTTCTGAGTCAGCCAAGTTGAGGCAGTAAAAATCACTGCTGCAACTCAAGACACAACTCTACAAGTCTACCAGAGACTCACGGTCTTAATACTGTTAGTAATTTGACATGTGCTGTGTTTGTTTGCCAAAAACAAAATGTGAGAAATAATTGATCACGTATAAGATATGAAATTACATAATTGGAAGGAAATTAATGCAGATTTTCATTTTAAAATTCATTATTTTATCTTCACATCTAAATGTAGAATTGTTTGGAAAAGTCAAAAATACACATGATCGATGATAAAATTAATTCTGCAGATGCAATAGATTACAGTTGTGAGGCTGTTGCCACGGCACCAAGAACCGGTTGATTTTCAACATTAAGGAGAGCTATACCAAGAAATGAAGGAACGAGATCAAATCAACCAAATGAGGACAAAATACAAGCCACAAAAGATGTGGCTTATAACAAAGTAAAGGCACCAGCTGTTCTCTTCAATGCTACACATTTCCTTCTTCGACAAGTAGAAGATTCCCATAAGTAGTTAACGGTCTTCATAAAATGGTAGGTAAATTCATCTGATCTTGGAAGGAAAGAGAAAAATTTTAAAGGTTCTATGAGATAGAAAACCTTTACGCCCCTGGAAAAATTAGATGACAAAATTATCGATCATATGACATATTACATGAGCACCTTCTGATTGCATCCAGTACCATTTTACCTGGACCAACAAATCCCCAAAATAGCCAAAAAAGATTAGCAAGTGGTATCTGTAAAGGACAATTGATTTGACCAGCCCTAAACCAAAAAAAATAATGTATTACAATTAAAGAAAAGGAAATGCTATCTACATTTTACCGAACAGTGCTATTGGTGCAGATGTGGGACTTAGCAGGATAAATAATTTAGGATATAAGAGGCATTATTTAACACTAAAACGTTTAACAGGCAAATTGAAGAGCATAATCCAAATTATGAGATTATAATTAAGATCATTATTTTCAAGTTTCAACCAACTCAAATAAGTGTTTTTATGAACTGAGATGCTTTCAGCGAACTCAATAAATGAAGTCAAACTAGAAGCCATTAGTACAATTTTGACCCTTATAAAGGATGCACAACCAAAGACTTTAGCCTTTATCTTCTGCCATCCCAAGGACTGGATTTGGCAGTGGTTACACTGAAGCAAGAAAGCGCAGCATTAATCTTTGATTTGAACATATAGAACACATTAATGATAATTCATTTTAAAGGATGCTTAAGACAGGAACCTAAAACAATTATTTTAGTTATAATTATTTTTCTGAATTGTAACCAAAAAATTTCACAAAGATAAATCCTATTTACAAGTTTGATATCTACAACAGGAGCCAAAAAAATTATATTCAACTCTCAAGTATCCTTTCCCATGCAATATCTGAAAAGCACCAAAAATTATTTGAGATACCTAATAATAAGGCCTAGCTCATAACATGCTACATGTTTTTTAGAAAGTATGTCATTGCCTAACAGAATATCTATTGTCTCATCTTTGTCATCAAGCTTAAATAATAGATAAACATGCAATTTAAAAAGGTAAATCAGAATTGCATGATTCACTCGTTGAGTCCACCTTTCCTCTGGATTGATATTCCAAGGTAATAGATATTCCAAATATGCTACAACCAAATCCTAGCTTTAGGAGCATGCCCAAACCATAATTTAGCATATTTTCCACAGGAGGGAATGCACCTAAATCAGAATCCACCACTCAAGTACACATAATTTGGGTAATGTAGTATTAGACAATGCATCCAAGACATGAAGTTTCATAACAAGATATAATTACGTGTTATAAAGCAACTGATACGGATATTTGCCATGCTTTGTTTTCCTCCAGATTTAGCTTGTGATGTTGTGCTGCTCTTGCCTGGTAATGGACTTATATGCTAGTTGAACAGTGAAGTTGCAAGCATACTGTGGACCCCATCTTATCTTTGGTAATGTTACATATATGTATATCATTTTTAAGCTCCACAAAATTTGGTTTGTAGATGACATTTTGTAAAGTAGGCTCCTAAAAGATTGTCGGTTTCCATTTTCCATTTTGATGATCTAAATTGTTAAGAGATCCTTAAAATTTCTCATTGACACATTTTTTTGTGCACTCACCTGAATTGTACTGTGAGCAAGGAACCGTTGCCTGCTTCTGTAGAAAGATACATCAACTCTTTCCCATGGTACTTGAGTAAGACATGCAATCATTTCCTCTGCAATCAAAAGAATCCATTTAGGCAAATATAATTACAGTTTGTCAAAAGAAAAGGAAATGCAACAATGCAAAATACTATTAGCATACATGGCTTTGTAGGCATGGTGAATTAGGGCTGGAAGAATTCAAAATTTCAATTTCTTTCCAATGCAGTCAAAAACAAAATCTAAGATTTAGTTTTACACAACACTCTACAAAGGATCTGCCGGATTGAGCATGTCCACAAATGAATAGTGATTACCATGTTGATTACACTCTTTCACTTTGTCCTTGCAACTTGGAATGTCAAGCATCTATTGTATCCACCTAGTCTATCCCTACAAACTTGTCTTAGGATATAGCAGTTCTATTCAGTATCGGAGGACCTTTTAATTCTCTTTGCCTGCAGTCTGGGACAGCAGATTACCTGTTTCTGTCTACCCCCCTGAGGCTTGTCAAACTTGGGTGTCATATTACGAGTTGTGGTCGAGGAGGATGGTGTCAATGATTCTTCCTCTCCAAATGCTAATACATTGGACATGTGATAATGCAAATTTCCAGGCTAATCTCCAGCTTTCATCTGCATCTGCTGCTTGTTTCCTTTGAGGAATCCTCACATATCAAGGCTATTTATCATTGTATATCATGGCTATGGTTTACCCACTTTGATTTACCTCTACTTATGCTTTCTTTATTTAAATTCTTTAGATGCTTTTCCAGCTCAGAGTCTTCATACACTTTTCATTATATTGTAATGGAATATCCTATCAGTCCCACTAACCTATTTTATCACCAGTACCACTACCAGTAACCATTAAATGAACTTCTTCCTATCTTATCAGAATAAATGTTCATGAATGCACTTTGAAATGCAATTACTTAATACACCAATCGACAATTAACTTTTATGAGACAGATTAACATCAACATTTTAATTAAAGTATATATGGAACAAGAGAAAACATCTATAAAATTCCCAACTACAGCAGGATAGTAGGTTTCCTAATACAATTATTGAAATTCAGAATGTTCAATAATCTGAAAGGATCTTGCAAGGAAATCTTCTCCTCTTAAAATATCCACATTGTGCAACAAGAAGAAAGAAAGACTCAATAACCTGAAAAAATCTTGCAAATAACATTTGAAATTATCATTCGCCGACATGCCAAAACAAGAGGAAATAAATAATCCCTAGCATTGGAATCAAATAAAGTTGGCTCCACCCTCATCATCTATGCATTTCCAATCAACATTAAAATCCCCATTCTACTTCTAGTGCCATGTATGCATGTGTTTGCACACACCCTTGCCTATTTGTTAGACGCAGCTATTGTGAAAGGGCATGTGAAAGAATTTTCTGTTCAAGGATCTTTCCAATGATTCAACTTTAAAACCTAAACAAACTCAACTATAAATAGTGGGAAAAAAAAATATAGGTTTTTCTTATTGCTCAAGTTGAATCTTCAAGTTGGCTAGACCAAATGTGGAAGCTTATTAAAAGCAGGAAAAATGTCTCCCTTAACTATCTTTGGTTTTCAGACCTCTACTGTTGTCTAGATCTGGAAAAAAAATTGAATCATTGAAATAGTCTTACTCTTTGGAAAAGTGAAATTGCAAACAATTTAGCAATAGGGCACATGTACTAGTTTTTTTAATTTTTGCCTCATGCAACTTATGAAATACTTGAGATGGAGCTCAAAAGATATATATTTGGGGAGGAAGGAGGGATGAAAGAAATTCCATCAGTACCATGGGACACTTGAACACAGTGAACCACGGGGACACGTTTCCCCCCCCCCCCAAACCCTAGCGTTTCTAGGACGGGGACATCTCCGAGATGTGGGGATGAGGATGGAGCGTCCCCGGCCATCCCCCCACCGCCACTGGGACGTCCAGAGACATTGGGGGCATCCAGATGTCTTTGGCATGCCCAGGCATCCCTCGAGCGTCTCAGGGACGCCCAGTGTCTCGGGTATGGCTAGAAGTAACTTGTCCTGGGGCGTGAGAAAAAAGCAATTTTAAAAAAAATGGTGAAAATGGAATCCTTGTCTTCAAGTCAGTCTCATTCTCTTCATCAGAATATATACATGAAATATAACATGCAAGATATTTCATGTATATATTGGCAAGATGTTTGAGAGTGGTTTCAGATCTCTAGAAGTTATAATGCAGATTTTCGGTTCTAGAAGATTTATAAATTTTCAGACTTAGTCAAATTTCAGTAATCAGCAAGCTCCTATCAGCATGCTCTCACTCTCTATCTCACTCCCTTTATCTCCCGTGAACTCTAGACCTATCTCTCTCCCTATCACTCTTCCTCTATCCCCTCTCTCTATCTCACTCTCTTCTCTCTCCCCCCAAATCTAGACCTATCTCTCTACATCTCTCTCTCTCAGCCCCTGACTCCCGCAAGGGGTGCTACCCTCAACCTTGTTTTGGTGTTGCCCCCAAACCCCCATGAAACTATAAATCTAAGCAAGTAAGAGGCCAATGATGAATCATAATCATAAAAATCTACATAATACATATCCCTTGGTTGTAAATATCTGCATGTTTCATTTACAATTCTTATACTTATTCCTTACACATCTTTTTATAACTAATTTTCCAAATACTATATGTATTTGTGCCACCACCGCCCCCCTCCGCCCACCCCTCCACCGTCCCCAAACTTAGGCCCTTTGTCCCTCCGTCCAGAAACTCCATGGAACATTGCTTGCACACTCCCAATGATTCAAGAGGCTATTGGAATCTCCAACATAAGAGCTTGAGGGAAGCTTAAGCATGGAAATGAGTAGTTAGAGGAGCGGATAGTGAGGCTCTTGGTCAAATTTTAGTTTGAACTGGATTCAAACCTCCAATAAGTCTCAAGCAAGGTTCAGCTAATGTGATTTAATAATAATTGCAAAACTTTTTACCTATCAGGGTCAAGCCCATTTAAGCTAATTCAGGCCATCTGGCAAGGCATTTTAACCATGTTACCTGCCAATATGTGGAGCCACATTATGCTTGGAATATAGCTGTGAGGCCTATATGGACATTTATTTCCTCGGCAAGAAAAGGGTTACCATGATCAGAGAATCTTTTGAATTAAGAGTTGCAACAATGGCAAGATGGAATTTAAATCAAGCACAAAAGATAACTAAGAGAGACAAACCAACATATCAACAATTTTGCAAAATTGGTGCAAGTTGTCTATTCAAGGTTGAGGCCCTTATTGGAAAGATTTTTATGACCAAGTGATTATGCCTATGCTATTTCTCCATGACTGAATAATTGATGGGGGCTGTAGCCTCAAAGTGAATGGAAATGGCAGCACCAAATTGTTTCAAATTCTAGAGCTTTCACAGAAAATTAAATCCTGGGGTGGCTAGTACTTCACCAAGGTCTGGCGATCAAATCAAGAAAACACAGGGTTTGGCGTAAGTCATAACAGATTTATCTATATAGTATAAGTGGCAAAGAGGAGTCAAAAAGTCATGTCCTCTAAAAGTCTAGGCGTGCCAAGACTATAGAGTCATGGTTACATGCTGAAATGAACTGCATTTCCCCCATTTCTTGATGAAGATCTCTCCCCAAGAAACCTTTACCTAGATGATCACAGATAGTTGCAATACTATTTGGAAAACAATTCAGTTGTTCATGGTAGATTTCATGCAGAAGACAAGATGTAAGGTGACCTTTCATGAGATTAATTCTCCACTGCTCAGGTGAGAAGAGGTATTTTGAGCATAATTTGGCCATGTTTGTTAAAGCCAATCTTGGTGATTGTTTCTCTAGAGATGTTGAGACTGTCTGCTAGGTATCAATGTTCCTTGAATAAAATATAAAACACATTTTTCAAAGCAAACTTTCCATTTAACAATCTATTGCTGCACCTTTAAGTGTTGTTGGGAAAAAATTTATTCAAGATAGCTCATCTAGCAATCATTGGCTATAAATATAGTTTCACGTGTATTACAATAGAATACCAAGTATCAGTTGGCATTCTTATGATAGCCTATTTTTGCATGCTTAACAGTACTGTCAGGATTGTCTTATAAAGGATCCCAAGAAATATCAGGGGATAACACTAATATTATAAGAATCTAGATGTGTTATGTGTGTGGAAGTAATATTAATAATAAATCAGAGATAAGCATTGACCAAAGAAGATGCAAATGAGAGATACATTGAGTCATATGGAAGTCCCTGCCCCTTTCTGAGATGGTGGTTGTGTTGACGTGTATTTTGTACACCATCATACACAGAATAAAATACCTAAAGGCATCTTATCCTCTCTTGAATAGAGTCTCTAACTGCTGAAGATTCGCATGAAGGATCAGTTAGGATGACTCCAATGTTCTGGTTAGTAGGGTCTCTACGTGTGGATAAGCTCCAGCGGTATGATGTGATTTGCTGTGTTCTCAAGGGGCCTTACACTCCGAAAGTCTTACTAAACTAAAGAAGCTTTTCAAAAATAACAAAAGGATAGGGTTTGCAAGAGGTCTAATCTAATCTAACCCTAAGAATGACTTCATGTGGACAAGACTTGGCAAGATTCTACCAACTTCAATTTCGCCATAAAATAACAACTCAATTGAAATTGATGCGATCTTCTAAGGTAACAAATGATTTTCAACGCATCAAAGATCAAAGACACTACCACGAAGGTACATATCCAAGATACAATAATGATTGAAGGTTAAGTGATTCAAATATCTCCAGTCGACCACGCAAGGCGTTCCTACAATCAGCAAGAAGCTAGTGGTTTGGATTACGAATCCTACCAAAGATCAAGTCTCACACTATGTCCTTCAAATTAACACACTACTTTGATTGAGCATGATTCAAATGAATTGAACAACCATGAAGATAACTAAGAAAGTTGCAACAAAACACCATAACTTCAATATTTCATTGATTTCAAAGTCATCATGTACAACAATTGTTTGAATTCCTTTCCTCAAACTCAATCTTGCTACAAAAGTAAAATTGCTTCTAACTCTAATCTCTCTAATACATCAAACTTTCTCTCTAATCTCTTAACTATCTCTCTTACAAATGAAATGAAAATGAGGGTATAAATAGCATCCTCAATTACAATGAATGGTCCAGATTGAAAGCAGATCAACGGTCAAGATCATGACACCTAAACCCTAATTAGGGTTTGTTACAAATAGCCTCCTTTTATTGCACAACATTAAATGCATAGCCAATTATAAATTTGGCACGAAAATCTAGGAGACATAGACCAATGACAATTAAGGTGCCATGTCATCTATAACAACCTCTCATCTAGAATCTTATTTCCTTTCCAATGCTCATTTTTAGCATATGCAATGAATCTTGATATGATTCCCTCGATCTCAGCAATTGGAATCTCGGGAAGATTCTTCATTCTTTCTTCCAAGTGGATGACCTGATCAAATGCATCTAGAAGAGCTGCGTCCCATGTAAGTTCAAGTTCCTTAGTCTTTTCGATCAGGAGCATGGTAGCAAACATCTGGTCCTGTTGCTCATCTGTGATATTGACGTCCTTGCAAAAGATAACCTTGATTCTATCTTCCAATTCTTGCAAATCCACATCTGTCTCAACTTCGATCCTCCTACCAAGAATGGTACGAAGTACCTCAAATACTCTATCCTGGATCGGGTTGATCACCTCCTCAACATGACTGCATCTAGTACTGATGTCCTCAAAGAGAACTTCCTTCATCTGGAGTAAGGTTGACCACTGAAGTAAACTGTGAGGTCCTCCATCCATAATCTTTTCCTGCGCTAAGACCTTCCTCGATGTTTGTCTAATTACCTTCAAGACAGGAATGATAACATCCTTGGTATGAGCAAAAGCGGCTACCGTTATCATCAAATTGTGGATGATCTCAAGAACCTGAATAGCCCTATGAATAGTCTTCATCATCCTTGTTGCAAATTCTACGGCAACTGTATGAGATTTATCCATCCAAGCACTCATACGCTGGACCATACTCCTGAATCTCTCTACCTCACCAATTGATTGAAGGGGAAGTGCCTGTATAGGTGATCTTGCTGGATCCTGACGTCCCAAAGGCTGATTGAGATGGCTGAAATATGTTCTCCATGCACCGACCTCCCTCTCGAGCTTTCTACTCTTCTCCATTTCTTCCCTAAGCTTGTCTTTCAATGCCTCAAAGGAATCTGTGGCATCATCTAGTGTCTGCTCGGCTGTGGATGGACCTAGCTCAAATGTCTCTACATCATATTCCTCTGCTAGAATCTCCCCTTCATACTTGTCCACCGCCGGTGTAGCTATCTGTAATTTTCTGGATCCAGTCTCATCTCTAATCATCTTGGACATCTTGGTAGCCTTTCTCCTCTCTGTCACTTCCTGGGAATGTCCAACAAGGCTCTCTAAATCAATCACATTGCCTTCGTCCTCGATCACAATCACCTTCGTTAATCTTTCCTTCAACCAATCTGGGATGGCTGATCTTGTCTCTTTGACCTGTATTTCCTTATGCAATATTTCTTCTTCTCTATGAGGAGATGTTACCTCGTCATTGTTCTTGTCTTCATGTAACTCACAACCTTGGAGAGATCCACTTGGCGACCCTTGAGGTACCTGTCCTTCTTTATCATTCTGAACCATCGACTCCATGGATTCTTCCACTTGAAGTGTCCTCTTCTCTGGTCTAGAAGAAGTACCGGATGAACGATCTCGGCTGGCCTCTTGTTTCTTCTTGGAAGATTCTCTCTTTCCAGGTCTTTCTTTCCTCTTCGAGCCTCTTGGATGGAGATTGCCTTCACTTGCACTTCGAAGGTTGCCTTCATTTGCATTTCTGGGATTAGGATTACCTTCGCTTACACTAGCTCCACCTTCGGCTGGTTTCTCTTCCAAAGTGAAAGTCATAGCTATGCCTTGCTCTCTCAACTTCTGATGCTGCACATCAACCCATCTGCGAGTACAAGACAAGACCGGAGCCATCAAAGCATCTAGATCCACGACCTCGGGCTCATTCCAATCTAACCTTACTGATTTGCTTTCTCGATCATAGGATGACTGGAGATGTCTGCCACTGTCCTGTGCTTGGTCGGCCACTCTGTAAATCTTGCATTTCTTGATGAAATCCAATGGCAATCTAGAATGCATCTTTCTTTTTACTTCAAGATCATCCAAGAGACTCATCATAAAATCTTCAATCTGAAACTCATGCTTAAATTTCCTACCGACTGTCTCCTCTATATATCCATGTGGATCAAAACTCTCCCTCAAAGCAAAGAATGAAAAAGAATACAAAGCTAACTCCTTCTCTGCGTCATCCATGGCTAAAGCATTAGGACATACCTCAACTGAATTGCCCAAAATGATAGGTACCGGAACTCCATTTCCATGTCTGTGTTTGAATGCCTTCGCATAAGCTGCCAACTGTCTTGTTACCTCAAGTAACACAATTCTGTCTGTCGGATATCTCGGCAACATGTATGGAGGTAAAGGACATCCATGAACTCTGATATAAGTAAACTTCGGAAATTGGATAAACCAAGCACCGTACCTCTTTACTAGTTCCTGTGCATCCTGAGATAATCTGTTGTGAATCCCGCCTTGCAACGTCCTTGTGATGTTCATAGTGAAGGTATCATTAACTAACTTGTAGTTGCTTCCTGGCGGATGATGCAAGTGAACATAGGAATCACAAACTCTGACCTCGCCGGGTCCTCTTCCAATCACTCCTCTGTGAGGTAGTCCTACGTACTCGAAGCTCCTGATCAAGGCATAGATGACGTATGAACTCATGTGGAAGGACTTGGTAGCTTTGAGTCTCCTCAACTGTACGTCCAAGCAATGGCTAATCATTCTAGCCCAATGAATTGTTCCTTTGCCCTGAACTATCACCTGGATGAAGTAGAACATCCACTTTTCAAAGTAAAAAGCTTGAGGGGCTCCTGTGACTCGGTTGAGCATTGTAATCAAATCTCTGTACTCCTCTTGGAAATCAATCCTGTGTGGTGTGTTCGGTACCTTGCTCAGGCGAGGACGACTCTTGAGTAACCAGTTCTTGTTAATGATGCTTAGGCAAGCATCTGGATCATCTTCATACATTGACCTGGCTCCTTCTATGCTCTTGTAAATCATATCTCTGTGCTCTGGAAGATGGAAAGCTTCACTTATAGCTTCCTCTGAAAGATAAGCTAAAGTGTTTCCTTCCTTGGACACGATCGTTCTGGATTGAGGATCATAATGACAAGCACACTCGATCATCAACTCATGACACTGTACTGCTGGAGGGAAGCCGGCCGCCTTAATGATGCCACTTTCAATTATCCTCCAGGCGACAGGTGATGGCTTGCCAATGTAAGGGACATCTCGAAACTTCTTCGTGCTGAAGTTGCCCAAGTTAGTATCTCCAATGTTGCTCCACTTCGACACGATCTTGGTCTCCACTTCTTCGGTCTTTTGATCTTCCTTCATGAGAGTTGGACGACTGGTGGATGCTCCCGCCTTAGGGGTCGCCATACCTACACAATATTTCATAATAAGTAACTAGATATTGCAATGCATAACATAGGTTAGATTAATATTAGGAAACTTCATGATAAGTCCTTGAGTTATCATTTCCTAAATAACGATTAAGCAACTGGAATTCAAAACTTCAAAACTCAAAACTTGAGCTATGACGATCAACAATTCAAAATTAAAACAATAAAACCATATCGCCATACCTCACTTGAGAGCTAACTCTAGAACGCAAAACAAATGGAATTCGCCTAGGCAAAATTAACGTTAGAAGGTTTCAACGTGATCTTCAAACAAACGTCCTTCTTATCAACTTCGCCACCCTTGGAGTCTTTGACGTATTCTTCAATGTCTTTCGCCTTAATTCAAACTTCACGTTCGCACTCCTTAGATGATGTTCACGCCTTTGATGAAATTCGCACCTTGAACACCACTCGCACCTCCTCTTGAATGATAATTTTGCACCACCTTTGGATACTCCAAATCGCACTTGAATGTGGATGATAAAGTGATAATGTGAAAATGAAAATCTTCACCACCCTTTATAAGCGCTCACACCACAATTACCTTGAGGCCGACTTGGTAAAAATAAGGTAATTAAAATGATTTTTAAATAAATAATAAGGCCGACCTTTCAATCCAAGCGCTCCATTTGATTTTTAATTAATTAATAATTAATTATTAAATGCCTTTGTTTTTTAATTTAACAAATTAGATTTTATTTTTTTTACAAGGCAAAAATAATTAATTAATATCTTGCGCAAATTTTAAATGCTATTTTAATTGAATTTTTTAATTTATCGAATTTAGCATTTAAAATAAATTCAAAAAAATGTTTGCTTTGGCGCCAAAATTTGAAGATGAAAAAATACAAACCTCATCGCCCTGGTCCCTGACTGAGGGACAGGAGCGATCTATCAACTTGGTCTTGATTCTTGCTTTTTGACGTTCAAAGTCTCCATCCTTACGTTGAAACTGGCATTTTTGCTATGAATTTCGAACTTGGGTGACTTGTCTTTGCTGATGAGTGCCTCTTGAGGTGATATCGCTCTGGTCCCTTGGAGAGGGACAGGAGCGATCCCTATGTTCTTACTTGAAATTCTTCGTTCTTGATTTTAACTCCTCGTTCATTACCTTTCAAACGGCGTTTTAAACCCTTTGCAACTTTGTTTTGACATGATCTTCGAAGGATAACAAGTGTTTTAGCAAATATCGCCCTGGTCCCTTGGTGAGGGACAGGAGCGATCCTGGTGTTTCTCTCCTTGATCTCGCTTCTTTAATCACCCATCCTCTTTATATGGCAAGCAATGACATAGTTTCTCCATTCCATGCTTGTTTCGCTTGACTTCTACAAGGCATATAGATGTTTGGAGGATTATCGCCCTGGTTCCTTGATGAGGGACAGGAGCGATCTTAGTGCTTTAGCCAACATTTGTCATCTTTCAACCTTTGTTCTTCATTCATCGCTTCCTAAATGATGTTTTTTGATCTTGCCTATCCTTGCCTTGTCTTGATTTTGAAGGAAAATGAAGGATTTAATGAAAATCGCTCTGGTCCTTGCCTGAAGGACAGGAGCGATATAGCTTCCTTGGCTCAATTGATAGTCATTTGACGTTTGAAACCTTTGTATATCATCTTCTTAAGACACCTTAGACCTTTTACCACCTCGCACAACCTTGACTTAACGTGATTTTTGAGAGATTTGGCCAATATGGTAAATATCGCTCTGGTCCCTGACTGAGGGACAGGAGCGAACTTCAATGTCCTGGGCTCATGCTTGCTTTCATCAATTTGCCACTGCTTTCATTGTATAAAATGAAGTCCTTTGATCCTTCTTGGTCGCTTAATACTTGTTAAACTTTCAAAATCTAGGTCTTTATGAAAATTTCGCTCTGGTCCCTGACTGAGGGACAGGAGCAAACTGGGTGTCTTGGTGTAATTCCTTCAACATTGGCGACTTTGGATACTTCGTTCTTCATTGAGATGCCTTGAAACGTCCTCACCACCTTGTACTTCGTCTTGGAGTGTCTTGAACTTGGAGGAAAGGCAATATAACCATCATATCGCCCTGGTCCCTGACTGAGGGACAGGAGCGATCTTGCTCTTGTAGGCTTCATCTCACTTTGCTAACTTCAAAAATTATCTTCAATGGTCTTGTAGTGCTCCGTTTCACTCACTTTTGGCTTGGAAATCATTCAAACTTGGCAAGAAATTCGTCTAAGGCAAAGATCGCTCTGGTCCCTGACTGAGGGACAGGAGCGAACTTGGGCATTTGGGTCCCTTGTTGATGTTTTGTAATCTTCAATTTGTCTTCAACGGGTTCAATTCACCTCCTTTCTTGCCTTCAAACTTAAAACTTGCTTGATCTTTGCCTAAAATATGCCTTATGAAGAATTTCGCTCTGGTCCCTGGGAGAGGGACGGGAGCTATCACTGTGTTCGCCCTGGTCCCTGACTGAGGGACAGGAGCGATTTTACATTTTGGTTCATTTTTCCTCTTGTTCGCGTTTCCAAATTATATTCAATTGATGAAATGTATCTCCTTTGACCTCTTCAAACCGTCAAGTTGTTAAAATCCTGCAAGGATGAGGTGATGTTTGATTTTAAGCTCCGGTCCTTCACTGAGGGACAGGAGCGATTTTGCTTCCTGAGGCATTTCTGTGTTCGTGAAATTCTTCAATTTATATTCAACGGAAAGATCACGCCTTTCTCTACTACTTCCATTCGAAAAATCATCTTGATCCTGCAGAGATAGTAAGATTTTTGAAAACGAGCTCTGGTCCTTCACTGAGGGACAGGAGCGATTTTACTCCTACAGGCCAAAATATCATGATTTCACAAGTTTAATCACTTCATAAGGCAAAAACAAATCATTCCCCATGCCCAGGATCAGAAATCAAAAAACTCAAAATTTGGGTCAAAATTAGTCAATTGAATAAAATTCACATTTTCATCATCAACACTTAGACAAATTAAGACTCTGCACTCAAAATTCCAATTGAAAATAGACCATTCTGGCGAATTCATTCCATTCAAAATTGCATCCTACAAAAGGAAGCTTAAAAAGCTCTCAAGACTGACTGGACTCTGGCCTGAAAAGATAGTAACGGAAACCCTAAGGCTTGACCCTAAATCCAAACAACTGACGAACTACCAAAACCCTAAAAAGCAAAGCGAAAGGCAAGCAAAAACGAGCAAAAAGAGGGGGTCCCCATTTTAAATGGGGCGATGTGTGAAATGGTCACAACAAGTTGCAACACTGTCAGCACTTGACGGCACCACATATTACGAGTGTCTAGATGTGTCTAGAACCCTAACAAAGCTGATTATAAATACCAAAAGAAGTTTGTTGCATTGTGCGCACTTTGAATGGCTCCATGTCCAATCTGCTGAAATTGTCTCATGCCACCGCAAAAGTGTGTGCAAAACCTGATGACAATCATTTGATGATCTTTCATGCCATTGGGAAAGTGTATGTGACATCTAATGAAGAGAGATTAATGATCTTTAGGATACAACAAACATCATGACAGTGTTCCGGAGTACAGCAGATAATAAAACATAAGAAAACATTATAGCAAGCCATGAAAATAAGCTTGGCAGCATCACTGGAGATGTCTTTGAATAATCCAACATGACAATTGTCATGGTAATGAAAAGTTATTTTTCCTAGAATTCTTATTTAACTATTCAACCAGTTCTGTCATAGCAATGGAGTGTTTTTTCCCTCGAATTCTCGTTTATTATTTAGCTATTCAAGCAGTTCTCATAATGATAAGTTGGTTTTGGTTTGTAATATCCTCCGACTTCAATAAAAGAGTGTAGGTGTAAGTCCTACTATCCTACCATATAGGAATTTTCTCCTTATCAGTGTTCTCCAGGAAATGTCTCAATTATTGTTCTAAACCCTTTGCTTCATATCTGCCAACATGCAATTATCTTCTTATGACACAATTTCTTATCTCTACCAACATTGTTACTTTTTAGCCATCTGCATCCTATTCTTCCTTTTCTCATTTCTGCCAAACCCTTTAAACTTCTCCGTTGTCCATTGCCATGCTTCACTGCAATCTCTTTGACTAAAACCTAGAAGAATTTTTTTTTGTGTATTACAAAAAGAAAAAAAAGTTTATTTATGTTTTTGACTCTATTCTTCATCTCATTTCAAATGAACCTTAAATCCCTAACTAACTCTTTGCCTTTGTCACTATCTCTTATTTATTTCATATTTTGAATCCTTGCTAATGTATTCCACATTTATTTTCTAAATGATATATCTTTTGGGAAGACATAGAGGCAACAACATGATGAAACATTCAGTAATCTCATTCAGCCAAGACTGTCTTCCACTTGTCGTGTTGTGACTTGCAAATAAAAATACTTATCCTACTTCTATTCATTTTCTATGGTTAATCTGTTTTTGAAACCTTGTTCTCCCTTTTTCTTTCCAATCCTCAAACTAAGTGTAATGAAACAAGTTACACAACAGAAGTAAATATGATGCAAATACTTTACATTACTTGAGAATAATAGCCATCTCTAGGGAAAAACCTTCAAAAATCTCCAAGAACTTAATTTGCAATATAACAATAATAAACTAACCTCAAGCTCCTATATATACCCTACTTATGCCTTGGATGCCACCCAGGCCATCTTAGATACTTAATTATAACACCTAGGACAACCTAAATATCTAAGTGACTTAATTAAGAGTTAAGGTAGCCAAATGCCAATTACTTGTAACCTTATTAACACTATAGGATTAAGGGCATAGCATTCCCCCCTCTTCAAAGAAGCATTGTCCTCAATGCTAATGAGCTAGAGATTCTTATACACAAAACCTTCATCTTCCCACATGGCATCTTTGATCAACCAATGCTTCCACTAGATGAGGTACTTTGTGATTGTTTGGGGTCTGAACTCTAGATCCAAAATGACTCTTCCTTCATCATCTAGCTCCAATTACACTGTCTAGGATGAATCTCTAAGTTCATTAGCCTTATCCAAGCTAGGGACATAAGAAACTAGATGTTGCTTTGTTGACTTGGGTAGCTCCAACTTGTGTTTTACATTGTTAGTCCATTGTGAACCCTTATAAGGCCAATAAAAATTGGGTCCCCACTTGGAATCCAATGTTAGGGGTTTCAAGGATGAGTTATATGGCTTTTGCTAGTGTTAAATATGGTCATTAGCTAATATCACTTTATTGTGTGCCTTTAAGGGAGAAGTGATAGATGGTGGTAGGTCCTCTAGTAATTGAAGGGCTTGACCCTTATCACTATTGGGAGGCCATCTTTTCGGCATATACACAAAAACTATAATTGCTTGAAAACTAAACAATACAAGATTATTTGGTTGCGCTTCCAATTATTATAATTGAGCTAGACCTCTATCCACATCTTGTTTAGCCATCTCTTGCATTTGATGTGTGCATTATAATGAAAAAGTGTATTATGCTCAAACAAATATTAAGTCCTCTTCATTCGTAGATTATGCTGTAAAAAAAATCTCAAGAAAAACAGGGAAAAAGAAATCACATACCTTCAATTGCATCTGTGACATGATCATCTTTTCGTGCAGATACTCTTGGAGTATTCTTAGCACAATCCCCATTCTCTACATTAATGATGTGTCGATACTTCTCATTTATAGGAACCTTGCGCAGCTGAAATTGATATAATGCAATCTACCCATGTCAAAATAACTACGATACATGATTGATTGATCCTAAGTTCATAATAACACAAATCTTTACCTCGGGCAATTCACTTTGGCGTCGAATTGAAGAAGTCCGCCAGCCCACCATATCTTTATTTGAAGTTAAGGATTGAAAAGATGATTAAGAATTTTCATGTACAAATTCTTAGATGAGTTTATTAACTTAAGGACTAAATAATTTCCCATAAGCCAACAGAATTTTTGAAGAACATCTTCAAAATGAAGGATACGGTCATACCTCACATTTGCATAGGCAACACGCCTTTTGAATGAACGCAAAGCAGACCTGAACGGATGAAAATTTATGTCAAGTATTCTTTCATTAGGAAATGCAAGAAACCATGACAGGAATTTACTTTTAAGTATGTACTCTGCATCTAGCATTGACAATAATCTGAACAAAGAGAATTCCAAAAATACGCACATGAAACGTAGGTCACCATAATCAGTCACCATTCGACGCAAAAGTGGAAGTTTTCCATCATCATTATCTCTAAGAAAAAGATGTTTGCCAGTTCTTCCAACAAACCAGTGTGCGCTGTAAGTTGCAGCATTTTCCAAAACACGAATACCACAAAGTAACGGAAGCTGCACTTTAAAAACAAAGATAACTTTAGAACCAAAGAGCAAAACATAGACTTCCAGAAGCTGCAGCCCTGGCCAAAGATTCCAAATAAAAATCATACTGAGAAAAAGAACACACAAATGTGATGAAAAACATTAGTGAGGATTACCAATAAAGCATGAATGCAGATTCAAAGACAGCATCAATAATAATAACAATTGAGTTATGCACCACAACTGCCTGTGATACATCATTTCCAATCATCCAATTATTATATTCCATTAATTAGTTTTGATGACCGGGTCTGAAAACTAGGTCACTAGTTATAATGTGAAAAAAGGCAACAAATTGAAGTAAAAGACAAATAAAAAGTTACTATTGAAAGGAACAATCAATGATAATGTAACAAGAACGACAAACAAGGTGACCAATGAGATTGCAATGGTAAGCAAAATACATCCCTGCAACATTTTATGAGTCTTGATAATGAGGATTTGGAAAGGAACACCATTTATATATAAAAGAATAGTACAGTAAAGATATGGAACAGAATACGTCAGAGCATAGTTTGCAGACTCAGACTCGGAGAGTACTCAGCAAGCCCAAAATTTAAGACTCGGCAACTTAGAAAGTACTAGAAATTAAAATCTCTTAAAGAAACATTTTTTTTTTGTAAAATTCAATTACAAAATGTATTAAATTAAAAATTGACCTCTAGAAAGAGAAAATGTATGGTTTATAGCAAAAACGTGTGCAAAATGCATTTTAACCAGTGTTTTACCTATGTCGACATTTTTACCCATGTTTTTTTGCGTCTATAAAAACACGAGTTAAACTTGTGAAAACTCATCTAGCAAAAAAATTAGAGAGTACTTGGCAACTTCGAGAGTACTCGCAGAGTTGGCAAACTATGCATCAGAGAGCCATGTATAAGAATGGTGTCTGAATGAGTTGCAAATAGATCAATGGTCTCAGACATTGTAGTTAAACTCGCCCATAGAAGGATAACCCGCATTCATGTGCAAGAGAAGAAACGAAACATCAAGGATTGGCTATAAAGGTAGCAGTTTGCACACAGGGAGATAATGATTAAGAATGGAATCTCCCAGATCTGTCACACTAATCATCTCTAGACAACCAAAAAAATTTGCAGAACTCAATTTAGCATGCATCTCTTAAGCTGTGGATGTTGCAGACTGGTGGTTTATATCTAAATTCTGAAGTCATAATGTTAAAGACTTAAACATCCTTGTAGATAGTCATGATTTACCAAAGAAGTTAAGCAATTTTTTAGAGGGTTAAGGATTCTTTTAGGGCAAGCAACTTTCTTTGATTTTCTAAGTAAGCTTTTCAATTTCTCAATTCAACAAATGGTCATCCATGTTGACAAATGATCCTTAATTTTTTTTTCTATAGGGGATCAATTCTTTAGTTTTTGTGTAATGTGCAAAGGCAAGGTACAACATTTAAGATTTTAATTTTTTGTTTCCAAAGGGTTTACAACAGGAACACAGGAGGATTTTAATACAGGCATTCATTATATCACAGACCTAGGTCAAAGAGGAAAACTAAAACATCTTATAAACACAATGGGGCATTAAGTTTTAGCTTTAACATTTTGGATATCTTCCCTATGTTCCTGTCATGTCCCATTTTCCAGTCAATCTAAGTCTGTACATATTAGGTCTATTCTTATGTCTTGCCTGTTTCCATCTACCATAAGTTTTCCCTTCCTGAGTATGTTTTTCCTTCTGACTTTGTTCTTCCCTTCTATTTGAGGTTGTTTGGGACTTCTCCATCCTATCATAGCTCAAGTCTATCACCAGCCTCACCATTGTATTTGTTATCCTATCATGCCCATTGCTCGACCCCTAATGCCTCTTCTGTTATGGCCAACCACCAATCCCCAATATTTTTGCATATGTTTTCATTTCCCACAACTTCCCAGCACATGTCGCATTGTTTTCAGTACTCTGTTTTTGGCGCAATTATTTGTGGAGTCTAGCCACATTATATTCATCCGATTTACCATTGTTGTTGGTATGAATTTTCTGTTGTAGTTACTGATATTGCAGATCTATTTGAATATAATACAGCCATTGATGTAATAAGGCAAAGATCAGGATTTTATTTGTCATTTGCTGATCATTATAATAATGATTGCGAGTTGTTTCTGCCATTTGCTGTTTGAAATGTAATGATATTACTGATAAATAAAAAGTAGTTTTTAATCTGAGTTATCTAAGATCTGATTGAATGCTAGGGCCGATAGTGTTGCTAATCAAATAACAAAGTGTTTGTGGAATGTTAAGAATTGGATAAGCATTATTATCTTGACCCGGGACAATACAGTTGTTATATCAATTCACTTATTAGCTTATTAATAAAGAATTATTTGGTGAAGATAATCCTTGATTTGATAGGATCTTGTTGTTAATGTGATAGCGGTGGTTGGTATCCTTCAGGGCCGAAATTGACATAGACAACTAAATTGTCTAATTGGCCTAATCGGCCTTAGACAATTTAGTTATACCGATTTGCTTATATTCATTAATATGCTGACTTCATAATGAACCGATCTTGTTAACAAATGATGATTAAGACGTGTTAATTAAGAAGTGCCTTTTTGGGATTGAATTGGTTCTAATAAAGACGTGTTAAATATAAATGTAATCAATCCCTAACTAAAGGTCGTGTTGATTAATAAGAAGCCGACTCCTGATCAAGCCGTGTTGGTTGATCAAGACGTGATTGATATAAAAGTCTATTCTCTCCATCACCTTCAGCAATCGAATTATAACCTCAAGCAGATCGAACATATATTATCCTTCAGCAGTGCGATAATCAGAAGTTCGTGTTCTTCCACAAGCAGATAGACTTCATTCATTAGTGGTGTGCTCTCATCTTCTAGGCGAATCATACATCTAGAAGTCAGATCGAATAAGGATTGATCATAATTAAGCAGTCCTCACTTCTACAGCAGTCAAGGGTGATTGAATTGCTTCAAAGAGTGAAGTGAATCAATGTAAAATTACTTACTTGAAATAATAAAATATACTTCATTACTGGGTTTTTCACCTTCAAGAGGAAGGTTTTCCCAGGGTATACTCTCTGCATTTTGTGTGAATTTTCTATCTATCTAATCTGATCACTAAAATTAACACTTATTTATATCAAGACATGCTTATGGATTGAAATATCCCCAAATAGGAGCGCTAAAAAAATACAAAAATTTCTGCAAACTAGGGCAAAACTGACAAAAGAAAACACCTCTACAAACTAGGGCACACAATTGGAAATTTATTTGTATGTAAATATGTTTATTTCAAACCCAGAATTCTGATCAGAGTTCAGATCTGATTTGTGCAACTAAAAATATAGATATTAGATTATTTCTGAGCTTAGGAAAATACAATAAAAACCCTCATTACTGCCCAGAATTTTCAGAAATGAAAAACATTGAATTTCCTTCAACTTCTGAGGAAAAAGTAGAGATAAATATGCAGATTTCAATACCAAAAATACCTCGGAGTGGTTCAGAATGATTTCCAAACGCTATCTGACCCTCAAAGTGGCTCTAGGCTCCCCAAAATGGTCAATGCTGAGTCTGTTTTATGTGCTCCTCAGTAGCTGTCCACAAAGTACTCAGAAATTGATGGTTTGCAGCTGTAGATGATTCCAAATCTGAGTCTTCAGCACTGAGCTTGTCCTCCAACCTGATCTGTACTTGCAGCTCTGAATGATAGTAAGCTAGGGCTCCACAAACCTGAGGTTATTCTGCCAAAACACACTCTTATGCCTAGGGTGAGCCCATGTGTCACACCGAAAACAGGGATACTCAAGGTTTTAACTCCTGAAGCCAAGTTGTTGTAGCAATACTCAGAATAATTCATCACATAATCCCCTCAAAATGAGCCCTTAGGGTGTTTTATAACAACTTCTAAAAAGATGAATGAATCTCAACCCTTGATAGTCCACCTCTTAATCCAAGGCTCCAAAATAAAAACCTAAAATGTGCACCAATAAGAACTCTTGAAGCTGGGGCCCACCTTGGCTTTTGTCACATGTTTTAATTAAGTCACTTAAGTACATAAAGACGGGACAACTTAAGTCCCTTGGCTAGGCATCACTTAAAATTGCCTAAAAAGACATGCACAAATTAAAATAACTTAAATTCACTTAAAAATAACTCAAGTGAACTTAAGTTGCATCAAAAGACATGCACTCAACTTAAAATTAGAAATCAGAACAAGCCAAGGACTCCATATTTTACCCAATGATGCTCTATGTCCTCTTCCTCTTGGGTAATCCAAGGAAAGGACAACCAAACTGTTGTTAAGCATTTTGATTTGAGTTGGGGACATTACATGGATCTCAAGTATTTCAACATGCCATAACTCTACCTCCACTGTTATTATTTTATTATTATCAATATGTATATTCTTCTTTATCAAAAAGAGTATCTCAACATATTTTTGGTAAGTGAATATTGCCATTTAAGAAATCTGAGTCTTGGGAGTGAGGGTAAGCTATAATGGCATGTTGTGTTGCTCCTGTTACTCCCATATTTTACATAAATGGGTAACACCTCCAATCACTATAATTTGGAACAACTGGGGGTCTTTTCTGAAATTGGTGTCCATATTTTTAACTTGGGTGCATGGCTTCATCATGTACACACTTCCTAGACAGAATTACTTTTCATCAATCATTGTGATCATGGTCATTCCCCCATGCATTTCATTTCAATTGTGACCCATACATTCAATCAGACAATAGTGAAGATTGATAATACACGTCTTCATTGACGGTGTTGCCCAATGCATATGGCACTGGCTTGACATCCCAACTTACCAATTAAACCTCATGGGTCATCAGTTGGTCCAATGGACTCATCATCAGGTTATGATGGTAAATATGTCTAGAGAAGTCTCATTTATGTACTTTAAGTCATTGAAAGGGTGCACTTTCAGGTTATGTTCATCTTTGTTCTTAATGATATTTATTTAATGTATCTCATTTTTTTACTGCTAGAAAAAAATGATACTGTCATACAACAAATCAGGTTTAAGAAGTTGAAAACTCTCCAGTAGCTGCCAGAATTTTTAAATTTATATCAAAAATTAGGATGATGCTACTTTTTTTTATATTTGTATTAATGTCAATGAAATGTAGTTACTGACACATGAATTGATGTGACAACTTTTCTTTTACAAAATCTGAATTTCAACTTGTCAAGTGCGTACCCAGTAAATCATATTTGTTGCCTGTCCTATTTTCTCTCACTTTCGCAATTTCTGATGCTAAGGTTTGAAAGGTGGATCTTTGTATCACCAGCATGTTGCTGAATCTCATCTATAAATACTCTGTGTTTCTATGAGATTTTAATTGTTCCATTGCATAAATCATTCAAACATTTCTGTTGACATTAAAAAGGAGGGTTTCAGATGCACAATACTTTCCTTTTGCCTGAGCTATCTAGGTGTCCCTCTGCACATTTAGTCCACCTAGTGTTTCTTCTGTCTTATCATCTTTTCTCATTCTTTCACTTTCCTGTTCCTTTTGAACTTTCTGGTAAAGAATAAATGATACAAAACCCCTATCCTATGAAGCTGCCCCTCTCGAACGCAGAGGGAAAGCACCTTGTTGGTGATACTCCCACTGTCCCACATACTGTTCCTGTATTTACCACAGTTCATTGGGAGAGAGAGAGACCCATACATATTCTGCAAAGGATTCAGGCAATAAATAAAACCGGTAACAGATCCTTAACAGATCTCTATGATTCAATGAATTGACATTTTGTACTTTTTAAGTATAATCAATTTGAATATTACAGTGTTGATCGTTAATCTCTATGAATTTTACCTAAGGTCAGAGCTCTATGAAGACATGGCTTGAGCTGGCTTGGACTTTACTGCAATCAGGACATTGGTATGAATTTTGAAAGTATTCCCATAAGGGCTATCCTTGCTCAGATTTGATTTTTTATATGACTATCAGTTTAAATAGCACAGTGAAGAATTTTACCTTCAGTCCCATGTCAATAGTTTGACCTCTGCTTTTCTCTAATCTTTGGAATTTTTTGCTCCGGCTTGCAATGTGAAGTTAGATCTATCCTGGGGCAACAGTTTTGGAGTAGCAGAAGTTAAAATCAGGGGATATTTTAATCTAACAAGCAGAGTGGCATCGAAATGGATGTGGTGTCTGCAATGGATATGGAAAAATTTCAAGACCATGTAATATGGATATGAATGTATGAACCAGCTACAAAAATGAGGATATCTATTTAAATTTTATACATAAAGTGATAGAACAATACATATAAATATTACAGTTGTATTATATTTTTATTTTGTTAAGATCCTTTTTCAAGAGAGAGAGAGAGAGAGCAAGTTATTAATGTTTCATTTTTATTTTTATTTTTATGTTTATAATCCGAAACCAGATATGGCTCTGGATGGCATGGTAAAGTATCCATACATATTAAATATGGCCCAGATATAAGCTTGTATTAGCATACATCCAAATGCAGTATCCAGGCATATGACATATGGACCAGATAATTTTTGCAGTATCCAGTATCTGATATATGGATGTGTGTAGCTAGGCAAAAAGGCGGGAGTATCTGGCATCTCTGCTGATAAGGTATTGGTAACATGAGAGGAAAAAGAAAGAAAAAATAGGGCTAGGATATATGGTCTAGATACCATATACCTACCCTATGAAGGTGTTATCTGCAACGTGATTAGAGCATGGGAGCCACAAAAGAACACCTATGTGTTCTGGGTAGACAAATGATCACCTAATGATAAAATAACCCTCAGAAATCCCAAAGAAATTTGGGCAACCTACTTGAGTTGAAGGGTTTATGGCAGAGTAGAGGAAGAGAGAAAAAAGGTATAGCTGATACAGAAGCAAATGTCTTAAGTTTTAACAGTTCCTCATAAACCCCCCTTTGTTGTGTGCCTATCACAGATTTAGTAGGCCTCTTTTCTCGTAAACCCAATATTTATTCAGATGTGACAAAGTTGAGAACATGATTATTTACAGAAAATTATATTCTCTTAAGCTCGTATTTTGCAATTTAGTCAAAATTGTATTTTTGTAGCTCTCTAGCCATTATATTTGGTGGGGAAATGCCCCCCAAGACATTTGGTTCAATATAATTAGTCGTTGGTTAGCATACTTTTAAACAACCTTTTTGCTCTAAGCAAATGTTTAACCTCTCTACATGCAATCACCAATTACTAATATCCATTCAAAATCCTCTTGGAGATATTCTGGAGTGATTTCCTCCATTACTGCTATATTTTCGCAGATGCAAGACATCTTTTGGCTGTACAGACACCTTTGTATTTTTTTATTTTCATCTAATTGTGCTTTCTATTGATACTGTTACTCAACACCCTACACATGGTGTCGATATGGGCGATTGCATAGCACCAATGATGGAGAGAAGAGGACAGGCTGCCAAGATAACTCTTTAAAAATAAGAATTATCATGCAAAGCAACCTTAAATCTCTTGGAAGTAAACAGTGCTGGGGGTATGACTGTTCCTCCACTTGGTAGAATCACAGCACTTTCGAATGTGATCACGTAGTGATGGAGAATGCAATTGAAGTTGCTGCTAGGATCTGAAAGGTTAACTCCAGAACACAAGTGGCACTGCCACTATTTCAATGTACAAAAACTCACCCACAGGTGCAGATAGAACTAAAACAGAATGGGGACTCTCATAACAGTGCACTAGGTTCAAATCCCCAAGACAAGCTATAAAGTATATAAATTTGGTAAAATACCACATCCAACTCGCTAGGTATGGTTTACCCCAACAGTTGAAGCCAGTTACAAGTCTTGAATGACTTTGACAAAGGAGATATCGCTCAATCATGGCATCAGAAGTTACCACAGATAAGGAAGTGATCAAAGAAAAGAAAGAAATACTTTAAACTTCAAACTTCAAATGAAGACTCTAGTTTCAGAAGTTAAATTCAAATTTGAAGTCATCAAAATGTTGCTCTTATAAAACATTTTCAAGATCAGCTTAGGAAAAATAATAGAAACTTTTGATGTGCAATAATCATTTTCAGTGCATGCGTATAAAGCACTTAAGGCATATATCAGACAAAACACTTGAAAATGGCCAATCACTAGTAGAACAACCAATTATAAAAGACATAGATTGTGAGGTGTCTAAATAGAAAACCGCAATGTGGGATCAAAACTTGTCTATGAGAATGACAAGGTTTCTAAAGAAGAATATCTTGTCCACTATATAACTACAGTTACCAGCTTATGTCAACATTCTATATATGAGGTACAAAAAGTACTTCTATGTTACCAAGTGTATTAGCTTCCATTGGTCTTTTTTATTTTGCTCCATAAAGAACTTTTTGAACCTTTACTTTTGAAATATAAATTTTTAGCTAGATTCATTGATAAAAGTTGCATGAAAACCATATGTAATAGTGCTAAGCATCATATCTCAGCCTTCATTTTTCCACACAAAAAATTACTTAGGTGAACTCAGCTTTCTTTAGACAGGAAACATTTATCAAATAATGGGAACCCACATGGCAAAGCTCAAGATGGTTTATCAATATCTACAACTTTTTCAATTCAATGATGCTTTTCCTCCAAATCTTCAACTAGAAAAAATTTGAATTACAACTAAAAATTACAATCTCTTCTTTCATTCTTTGGAATGTGGCATTTGCTGTACTATTCTTATCTTTCATAAGATACGATCTTGAGCAGTGTATTTCTTATGTAATGGTGATTAGCATCATATCTTGGCCTTTTCATTTTCTTACACAGAAAAGGATACTTGAGTGAACTCTTAGTTATTTATACAGGAAACATCTGTCAGGCAATGGGAACATACCAACATGCAAGATGGTTTTATCAACCTCTAGTACTTTTTTTATTCGATGAAACCTTTGCTCCAAAGCTTTGATTAGAATCAAGTTAGAAAAGATTAAATAGCATTTGTGATAATTTCTTTCATGCTTTGGAATATGGCGCATTTTCTATTACTCATAAACTTGACAAGGGATGACTTAGAATGATGTTTCCTTGAGTAAGGACCAACTTTTGAAAAATGTTTTTCCAGTGATCCAACTTGGTAGTAAGTGTTGTTTATAACTAGGGAAGATGGGTTCAGATTGCCTTAAGGCAACATCCGAACCCATTTAGGACTGGGTCCTATCTTAAAGGGGTAGCGTGCCCCCCAAGACAAGTCCGGGCCCATCCTCCACACCTCACTCAAAGCAACACGCCACAAATTGGCGCCAAAAGGGACTAAAGCCGACCTAGGATATATGGGTTAAAGACCCATATAAATAAAGGTTAAATTGCAAATACAAATACAATTCAGTCATCCATGCATGAAATCAGCGAATTAGCTCTGCAAACAAGAGGTGCGAAATCACTAAAGAAGGTTGTGCGAACTTATCCAAGGATTGTGCAAACTTGTCCAAGGATTGGGCGAACTTATTCAAGAGGATATAGGGCATTTTGGTGCAGTCTTGAAGCATGTAAAAAGGGCAGATCTGATATATAAAGATCAGATTCAGAAAGCAAGCTAAGTATTGTATTTGTGCAATAAGAGTGAATACACAATCTGACCTGTGGGTCTTTAATGCTGGGTTTTTCCTCCTTGGAGGTTTTCCCAGGGTATGTGTGTTTGTCTCTTGGTTCCTTGTTTCATTCTTGAGTTTACTTGATTATAGTTTACTAAATTACAAATCTAATTAATAAACTAGGGCATAATCAAATGTTACAAATCTGATTAATAAACAAGGGCATAATTAAATGTTACAAATCTGATTACTGATCTAGGGCACGAATTTAACAGTAAGTTCTCAAGGAATACATGAGAACTGCAAGAGAACAAACATCATATAGATTCTAGAAGCAATGAGGTTGCAGCCAAGTTTCAATCTTCATTATGGCATGCAACCTTCCCAATCATTCTCTAATTTTATAAAATCAAAGTAGAAGATGTCATAAGCTTTACCATGACTACAATAAAAGACAGTGAATCCCTAAATAATTTCACAATGATTCTTGGTAAGAAACACATACAAAACCAAGGCTGCTGATAGTTGATTCTAATTTAGTTATGTTTAGCAAGCATACAGAAGATTAGGCTAGAATTTACATACAAATATTATTTGTCATATAATAATCAGTGACAAGATCATAAAAGTAAGAAAAATAAATTTCTAATTTAAAAGTACATTAGAACTTCAAAATTTCAAATACAGTATAATCAATTGAAATATTTAAAGACAAAAGATGTGCACCAAATCACAATTACCTGCTTATGTCCCCTGGACCCCAGGTGAGGTGTTGCAAAAGTTATAAAATTTATAGGCTCCAAACCAGCAATTTTACCCTTCAACTCTTCTTTCACATTATGATTGGCGTTGGAATCAATTAAATCTGAATCACCACCGTTTTGCACTCCATAATCACTTTGCAAAGGTGGCTCATATAGTATCCCAATAGCATACCTTGCTACCAAGCCACCCAGAGAGTGAGCAACAAATGATATCTTTTTAAGTCCAGGTTTATTCTCTATGATTGACTTAACCTGTAATTTGTAGGATCCATGTCACAAATTCAGCAAATGCCATTGATACCAACAGTTCTACCATTTAATAAAAATTACATCCAACTCTAAAATACAAATACACTAGAATAACATGATACCAATGTAAAAAACCATTTGTTGCTAATATGGTAACAAGGAAATTATGATAGTAATAATACAACAATTTTAAACATTCTTGATATGAGAGGCATCTCACTTCTTCAGCTAAACGAACACCCATCCGATCAACCCCATCAAAAGTCAATGTTGATGCATTCCGCTCACTGCCTGCAAGAACTTTTCCAAGTGAATTCTATCCTTTTCGAATGAATTTTTTCATTGTCATGAAAATTCAATAGAAGAATGTATTGCAAATAAAGCCCAACTGTGGCAAGTTCTATTCGTTATAATGAATAAACCATTACATGCACGTGAAGATTTCTCTAGAAGCATACTACACTACCGTTCATTATAACCTCCAACCCATGTTGTCATAAACAAAAAAGATGTCTACCATATTGAGCTGCCAACATAAATTAAAAAGCTGGATACTGAGAATTCTTTAGACACAAAATCCTGAGCAATTGCAGTGATAAAATATTATCAAGAGAGAAAACAAATCAAATATCCCTAAAACATAAAGAAAATAACAAACTGTGTCTTTATATGTTTATTTAAGAAAGCATGCACACAATAATTTGTTTGCCTCATTAAGATCAGATTCTTACATAACTATTATTTATTACAAGGATTAAGAGGGGATCTTAAGGATTATCAACATAACAATAGATGTTAAACTCCATACCAGATAGGATATTTATGTGAGAGCTATGACTTCTTACCAAATTAGGCATGTTCTGTCCACCCCAAAGCTAACTAAGAATCATAAATGTAAGTATAATTATCCCTAATCCTACCAAAATTGGAATTGAATATACAGAATTTGTTCCCTTCTGTATTTTGTGCTCAAGTTGTACAAAAGAAAATTAGTAGTTTAGCCAAAGTGATACCCAACAAATAAGTAACAACACAACATGAGCAAAGAGATGGATTTAGTTATAGGAAGTCATAGGAAGCATGAACTCCCTTTCGAAAGAAGCACAAAATACAAAAGGGAACAAAGAAAAAGCTAAATGGAACAGAGAAGCACCAGATAGAGAATTTAAAAAACAAAGAAAAAAGCTTAAAAGGGAGACAAAGTAACAACTCTCATTTCCTAGAAAACACTCCAAAAAGGAAACAATAGAGAGGAGAGCAAAGGAGAAAACAGAGTTAGCTCAGTAAGCTGCATATCAAAAATACTGGAAAGAGCACAACAACCAGTAGTAAAAAGTGAAAAGAAAAGATTGGAGAAAAAAACTGAGAGAAGGGGGGAAGGAAGGAAAAGGAAGGCACAAAATCAAATATAGGTTGAGGAAAAGGAGAAACAAATGCAAAAGGGCCACAAAGAGACAAGTGCATGAGCATGGGATACTTAATTTGCTACAACCACCATGAAGACACCATAGGGTTCCCTAGGAGAGATAAGAACCCTCCTTCCCAAACAACATTAAGATGTCTCTTTGATCGCAATCACCACGAGGATGATTAAACAAACAACAACAAGACAAAAGGTTGAAATAAGAAAGTTACCCCAATCCAGAAACAAACCTTGGGAGATATACATCAAAATGGCTGAGTAAATGCATAGAACTATAAGTAGTAAGTAAAACCACAAGGAACATTGAGCAAACCAAGCCTCTATATCATCTTGGCCCAAGCCTGCCCATAAGCAAAAAGAAAATATTGGAGGAAAAAAAATGAGAAAAGGGAGGACGGAAGGAAAAGTAAAGAAGAGGAAAATAGGAGAAAGGCGGAAGAAGTGCAAAATGAGGGTAAGAATAAGGTAAAACAGGCACAAAATCAAATAGAGGTTAAGGAAAAGGAGAAACAAATACAAAAGGACCACAAAGTGACAAGTACATGACCATAGGATACTTCATTAGCAACAACCACCACGGAGACACTGTAAAGTCCCCTAGGAAAGATAAGGACCCTCCTTTACAAACAACATAAAGATGCCTTTTTATCATAATTGCCAAAAGGATGATTAAACAAACAGCAGGTTGACTTAAGAAAGTTAAACCCCATTCCAGAAACAAACCTTGGGGAATGTCCATCAAAATTTCAAGATCAAATTGGGTGAGCAAATGCATGGTACTGGAAGTAGTAAGGAAAATCATAAGGAACATTAAACAGGCCAAGCCTCTCTATGATCTTGGCCCAAGCCAGCCCATTGAGAGAAAACTCTAGGATATAATACAAAAGTTGTTGGTTCATATGTGATCTTCAAACAAGCAACAAATAAAGATCAATGAAGAGGCCATGAGAGTCTATCAAGTAAAATAAATGATCCCACTTCCATCATAGCTTACTGCACAACGACAAAAGGTGAAGGAAGAGATTGGGAGATTCCATACCAAAAAGGGTACTGTTGACATGTTTTTTATGAGAGCGTCGAACACAGAATAAAGTTGCCTAATAGTCACTTCACTCTCTCTTGATCAAAGTGCGATTGCATGCTAAGATTGCAAGAAGTTCAAACAATCGACTCCAAGGTTCCTTTATGCTACGGATGTGACTCAGTTGGCTAATGTGATTGTTGGTAATCCAAGAGGCCTTACGTTTGCATCATTCTTTCACTTCTTTGTGGTGGCTGGAACTCCATCATCGGATATGACAATTCTGCGATGCTGCTGCTTCGAACGGACTAAAATGAACTGAAAGTAAAAGGTAAAGGGTTTAGAAGGATCTAAATCTACTCATAAGGGCAGTGATAACAATGAATAGTGCTTTGGTGGACAAATTCCAAATAAACCAAGCTTTGCTTCGCCAAGATCAACTACAACTCGCAAGAACCGGTGCGATCTTCTGAGGATGTTGAAGAATTTTCATATTGAGAAAGTGCATTTGAATACCCAAAACGGCACAATCCAAACGACTATCCACAACCAAACTTAGTACAAGTTTAGTGGCTCAGGCTAACTTTACACTGCAACTTACAATCAGCAAGATGCAAAAAGTATGAACCATGGAAATTCATCAAACACCATTACATTCTCCATTGAAATCAAAGCACTATACTACTTCTACTCTAAGTGAGGAAGGTGAAACCATGCAAGCTTTAAAAAAATAACTTAAGTGGACACCATCAGAGAACAATGTTTCAATGTTATTATCTCAAAACTTATCGCAACAATTTCATACAAAGCTCCCTCCTCTTTACAAATGAGGGGGTCACCCCTTTATATAGGCCTCGGGCCATGCAAACCCTAATTAGGGTTCACCCCAGAAGATTCCCACTCAAGGTGCAACAAGGTGGGAATCGGTAATTAATAACCCATCATGCCCATATATAATTAATTACAATCCTGCCAGAAATGGCGCCCATAAAGCATTAATTAACCATTATATTCAAAAGTGCCCACTAAGCAATGAATGTTGATCCATGCAAAAATCACCCCATTATGTCATAAATGCTCCATCATTTCCACATGCGGCGGCTGCATGCAAAAGAATCTGACATAAATTCAACATGCAATGATCGGGCTGCCACTTGGCGAGAAAACCTTGGAGAGAGAAAACTTTAGAAGAGAAGAATTTGATCCATGAAGAATTTTTTTTGAAGTTTCTTGAACTCTCCCTGCTCTGGAGGAGATTTTCAACAATTCTCCACCATCTCCTATTTTTTAGGAATTTCCACAATTTTAGGGTTTTGGTCCAGGAAAGAGAGAATTCTCTCACGTATCCATATCTTCAAAAATTTCTAGATTTGGAGGTCATTTGAGCCTTAAAAATGGATTTTTCAAATTTTTCCCGAGGGGGAAATTTCTTGTTCAGTTCATCCCTGATTCCTTCCTTGCCTTAGGAATTTTATCTTCAATTCATCCTTGGGTGTGATTTCTGTCGTGAAGGAAATTCTCCTTTCGAAAGAAATTTGTTCCTTACCCTGAGGAAGGAAATTCTTCATGCCTTAGACAATTTTCATGATTTCCAAGAACTATGTCCTAAAGGAAGAAATTTCAAACACTTGGTCAATTTTTCACCTTTCTTGGAATTCTGTCCTGAAGGAAGGAATTTCCGACACACAGCCAAATTTTCACCTTTCCTGGAATTTCTTCTTCTTGGGCGCAATTCTTCCCTGAGGAAGGAATTTTCATTTTTTCACTTTCTCCATGGCTCTTGCTATTTGGCGCCCTCCCGGGTGTTAGGGCGGAATTCTACATAGGTGGTGGATTCTCACAATTTATCCATTTCTCTTTGCCTTCTCCATTCTAGCGCCCAATCACTTCCCGGGGCGGAATTTTCACTATGTGAAGGATTCATGGAATTTTTTGTGAATCCTTGAGACCCTCATTTTGGCGCCCAAGTCCACAGTTGGGCGGATTTTCACCCCTATGGAGGATTCATGAAATTTTTTCATTTATCCTTGCCTCCTCCATTTTGATGCCCAAGTCCACATTTGGGCGGATTTTCCCATGGGCCAAGGATTCATGAAATTTGTCCGCTTATCCTTGCCTTCTCCATTTTGGCGCCCAAATCCACATCTGGGCAGATTTTCTCATAGGCCAAGGATTCATGAAATTTGTCCGCTTATCCTTGCCTTCTCCATTTTGGTGCCCAAGTCCACATTTGGGCGGATTTTCCCATGGGCCAAGGATTCATGAAATTTGTCCGCTTATCCTTGCCTTCTCCATTTTGGTGCTCAAGTGCATCCTTGGGCCCTATTTTCACTCTGCCATGGATTCATGGAATTTTTCTAGTTCAACTTTCCAGACTTAGGATAATTTGACCCTTTTGCAATTTTGGAATGACTTCCTGAACGTGGGTGAATTCCTGAGCTTTCCATTTTAGGCGTAGGCTTCCAGCACTTGATCAATTTCTGGCTTTCTCTGTCTGTCGTCTGACTTTCCGGAATTAGAAATGTTCGTGAACGTCTGATCGTTGTCGCCTTGTCTGACTAACCCTACCAATACTAACTTTCCAAAAATAGAAACCTTCAAAGTGTCAACGTTAGACCCCTAGACAAGGTGCAGGAATGACTTACTATAAATAGAAACTTACTAAAAATAGAAATTACTAAAAATAGTAAGTTTGATTTTTGGCAAAATGACGACATTCCGAGACCCAGAAAAATCCCTAAAAAATAGGGACTTTCTAAAAATAGAGTTGCTCCGTTTGGGCTCAAATTTTACTAGGAGGTTCCTTGAAGGGTCCTGATTCCAGTTGTAATTTCAATTTTCCCAAAACCCTAATAGAAACCCCTAAATCTAAGACAGAAGGCAAAAACCCTAAAATTCACAAAACGAGTCCTAGACTTAGCCGAATTTGCTCAAACGAAAGGCAGACATGACCAATATGGCCCTCAAAACACTTGCAAAGCAGATAGACTGACAAAACTGATGCGAAAAGACCCAAAAAAACAAAGCCAAAAGACCGGAATGGCTTAAAAAGTAGGGGGTCTCCATTTGCAATGGGGCGATGTGTGAAAACGTCACAACAGGTACCACAACCTACTTTGCCTATTCTCTAAGTTGTGTGGATAGAACAACTAAAGCAAAGAAAGAGTTAGATGATCGAAGCAACAGTTGTAAACAACATTGGCACAATATGATGTTGAACAAGGTGCAATATAAGAAGAATGGAGCAATTATTGGCTCATCAAGTGGAGCATAAGAAAATCAAGTAGCACAAGTTACCACCATTGGTAAGATGGATGAGCCTGAGAATGTGGCAAACCAATAGTTGAAATAGATAGAAATACCCTAACAATATATCAGAAATATTATAAGGGATTTAAAGAAAAAGGAGTGCATAATACACTCAAAGATACTATAGAAATAGCTGAAACCAGAACGCACCTATCACAACTTGAGAATTTGCTAAAAAGTTGGTGAATTTTCTCAGAGATGTTGATTCAGAAGAACAAAAGCATCCTTCCCTTGCATTAGCACGACAAAAATCCTTCTACAATTTTGAAGTTTTGAGGAACTGGTCAAAATTTGAGAGTTGACCTGCCAACAATTTGCCTTTGAGAGATCTAGGTTCATTTATATGTGTCGAGAAGAAGACAAATGTTCAAATTCAGAATAATGAAGACAAGGTTCTTCACAAGGTTGTAAGGATCATAAGTTACCACAGAGGATCCACCAGTATTGCAACAATAGATACCTGCTGCAAAAGACTAAACAAAGTTTACAGCATGAAGACCTGCATGGTAACACCCAAGGTGACAAGGCATATGAGGAGGCAACCAATGAAGAATGGACATGTCCTTTGTTTGTAATTGTATTAAGGCATAATTCATGTCAGTTATGCATGTAACATGTAGAGGATGAGTAACATAGAAGATAGAGCGAGAAGATAGAGAATTGAAAGTAATATGTGCAGAAGAGATAAAGAGTGAATGCTTAAACTTATGAAGAATGTATAAAGTCATTATAATGGAGAATGTACTATTGATTGAGAAATTTAATAAATGAAAATAATTAAGCATGGGAAACTTTGTGTGCTATGTTTGTGTGTGAATGTGTGTACCCCCATCTTTTTTTGGTTTTAGTGTTGTTAAAGGATAATGATCTATTTATAATTTCCCTTAACATGTTAACTGTAACCAAGGTTCAACAATCTAACTTGAAAGATCAATAACCTTTACTTATGTCAATAGGTGAAAGTCAAACAATATTCAAGGAAGTACCAGAGGCAAAAAACTAAAGAGGCATGTCACACAAATTCAATTGCCATGAAGACATCTGGGCATACTGCCAGTGATACTCTCCACTACTATAGAAGTGTTAACAAACAGCTCCACTGTTGTTAACAACAGCTTGGATTGTTTTTGGGGGATCAATAGCTCTATTTAGAACAATAATCACTTTCTGCTCCCTTGTGCATCCAACTCAGTTAGACATCAAATTTGTGCACTGAGTTGGATGGGGTCATAAATCTGTTGAACACAGAATACCACTGAGAGGGGGGTGAATCAATGGTTTCAAACCTTTTTCCTCTTTCTAATCTAACTTCAGAATAGCAGTTATTCACTTAACCACTAAACAGTCATACCAATAATACAAGAAGAAAGACCAAAGAGATCATTCACACAAAAGTAACTCACAACACCAGATTTACGAGGAAAACCCAATATGGGAAAAACCTCAATGAGAAAAGTTGCTAGAGACTACTACTCCAATCCAGCCTCACAGGTAAAACACTGACTTACAAAGATTTAGGGCACCAACCCAAGGAGCACCAACCCCTGCACTTTTAGGGCACCAACCCTGCACCAAGCTTCAACTTGGCGATGTATATTGAAATACTAAATGCAATTTAGGCTTCTTGTTGCAAATGAATTTTGCAACTCTTTGATCAAATAACTCTCTGTCGGGTGACAGTCTTTTCTCCTCCACTGAATCTCAAACTACCGGTTGTGAGATTACTTCCTTTGATTCTCGTCCTCTGTTGTATTTCTCTCCTTCTCTCACACAATCTCTCAACACACTATGTCACTCTTGGATGCTGCCCGCTCTACCATACTTTGTCGGTTAGGCTCAGCTGCAAGACTATAGTTATGTCGGTAGAATCCTCTCACCGGTATGCTTGCTCACACACACTGTTGCTTTCTTAAAAACTCTTTTCTATGGCATAGCAAATCCCTCTCCTTGCTCACTCTCTCTTCTTCTCACTTCCTTAGCAGTATCATCACATTCTATCTTTAGCTCTCATCGCTTATCCCGTGATTTCCCGCCAGAAAGCAATTCAAACTTCGAAGCGGTTAGGGTTTCCTCTTTCCGACATGATCTTCAAGAGAACCAATCCAGCCTGTCTTGGATAGATCACCTATCCTTCAAAGATGCATTTGTACACAGTTTGCATTATCCAATGCATATCTGCTGAAAATAGCAATCTCGAACAAGATCTCCTGCCTTGAAATCCGTCAACACATAAAGACACTTCAGCTGTTTCCTTTTCGAGGACTTCCTGAATCGGATTTCCTTTGCATTGATTCAAGCACCAACTACTCCCTGATCTTCCTTTGTCATTCATTCTTTCTCGAGCCGTAATCAGTCAAATACAATCCCGTGATTTGTGGCTCCTTCATTAATGGCGATTATCTGTTTCAACGACCCTGTCGATGGGGCTTCAACGACCACAGCAGGTTTGCCATCTCTGCTCCACATGGCATCACAACGATCAAAATGTGGCCCACCAACACATAGTTGGTCCAGCAAACACATACCGGTACATCCCTTTGCCAATAGAACTTTCTTCTTTTGTCAACTGGTAGAGCACACTATACCGGTAGCACATCTACACCTTAGTGGTTTGTGACAACTTCCACATTCTGCCTCTTCATCATAAACAAGCAACCAACTTTCAGACCGGTTTGTACCTTACTGGTAGGCCTTCATCCTTTATGCTCACACTCATATGACTATCCATCATGCCAGTTGACATCAATGACAACTTAGTGCCAAAATGCCAACAAAATCCTAGTCCATTACTCAATTTTCAAAGTTTGTACATGTATTAGAAAGCTTAGGTTGTTAACTAATCAATCCAGTTTGGACCATGGCACAAACATGGTCCAACTGTCACATCATCAAATTCTGACCCAAGGGGCTAAAAAATGCAAAATACAGTAATGCAAGTGTTAATAAAATAAAATACAGTAAACACGCATAATGCTATTAATAAAATAAATACTGTTAACACAACATGAGGCTGTTAATATAATAAAAGATTGCTAATACAATTAGTAATATGAATACAATTTAATAGGGTTAATACAATGGATACTAATAATACAGTTCAATATTATTAATACTACTAATACAATTAATATTGTTAAAACTTAATAGAATTAATATTAGTACAATTTAATATTATTAACTCAGCACGGAGGATACAAGTGCTGCGATTTGGTATGGATAAATTAAAATAATATAACAACATTATATATATATATATATTCATGCACTTAAATTATTTATGCTCTTCTAGTGTTCATATATTTATAACTTATTCCCTTTGCATCCATGTACTTTATATTTTGTAACATATTTTATGTATATTCATAATGAGAATAATGCTGGAGGATCATGATGTATAATTTGTATGTTTTATCATTATTTGCAATTGTGATAGAAGGAAGGGGCACAATAGGGGGAACGATGAGAGATTCCTCACTAGGCACAACACCTTGTAAAGATGATCAAGGACCATTGGTTAAGGACCAAGGGGTCACCTCATGATGATGGTTGAGGACCATCAGTTAAGGACCAAATGAGGCGAAGGAGGATAAGGTCCTAACCTTGGGCCAAGGGTTGAGGGTCAAAGGCACCGTATTGTAGCTTCCCTACTATCTCCACATGGATCAATTGTTGAAGTGAATCAATCATAAGAGGTGAGAAGTTGATATGATGGAAGGGAATAGTGTAAAGCCCTCACTAGGTACGCCACCTCATGATGATGGTTGAGGACCATCGGTTAAGGACCACATGAGGCCACAAAGGATAAGGTCTTGCTGTTGGGCATAGGGTAGAAGATACTTGGGGCACCTCATCATGTCTTCAAACTCAGCCCTCATTATGGTTGATTTTCCATGTAATTGTAGATATTGGTTTATACATATCCTAATCGTAGAATTGAATGTATTTCATGAGTTATATCTACATCATTGTCTAATCTCATCGCAGGTTTCGAGAAAATAGGCTAATCTCATCTAATTCTTAAATGAAGATTATATCCCTAACTATGTTTGCCCTTGTTTAATTTTGGATTTGTGATTTTTGGGAGAAAACTAGGGCATTTATAAAAAGGGACATTACAGACATCTTCAAAATGCTGTCCTAAACTGCCACATTGGTGATTTAAGCAGTTTTATGAATCTCTAAGGCCTCAAAGCTTTGAGAGAAAGTATTTCCATTTCATCTTTTTGGTATGCCAAAGCCTGTGTTGCAACTATCAAGTCAAATAGGCAGTTTGACGAAGCCAACTTTTTCTTGAGATAGCCAGTTTCTAACCATGATCATTGTCCAGATGGTTGGACAAACGGATGCAAAGCAGTTACCGTTTGTATGTATGTGTCTCATGATTTTACTCAAATATCTTCATAAATACAATGGGATTACTTTTGCAAGTGCCACCTTTTTGGCAAAAATCTTCAAACAGAGTTGGTGAGCACCACAATTTCAATCCAGCCAATGTCTTTCAACCTTTACCATCCTCTTTTCCATCTACATCAATATATAAAATATATTTATATATATTGTGATTTTCATAGAAAGGCCAGTCAAATTTTTTCAATAACATGCAACTAACACAAACATGGAGGCTCACGTGAATTTGATCATCTACCTTAAGCAATATAAGTTTAGAACCATATCATCCTCCCAATAAAAACTCCTATGCACTTCTAAATACCAGTCACCTCCTGGAATTTAAGGGTTATATATTTTTTAATTTTCTCTTTGTTTCATGGTGTGGTGAATCCAAAATCCTTATTCTTAAGACAGCTGTGTCAAGCCAATACATTATATGTATTTCATTGTTCTCAATAAAAATCTGAGTCTCCTAGAGTTTTACAGTCCTCGCTTGCATCTTTCTTTCTTCCTCAACTGATCTTAGGATCAATAATATTTTTTTATTTGCACAATTTTTTTCTTATGTAAATACTAGTATAGATTTGTTTTAGAATACTTCTGCACAAGACTAATTTGGAAACCACTCCAATTTGAAGTGGAATCAAAATTTATGAATGCTGTCCTCTGTAAATTTCTGGTAAATTTCTGGACAATTTATATGCAGTAACAGTACCTATTAACTACTTATTAGTGTTTATGGAGATGATTACCTTCCTATAAAAGTACATATACAATGAAAAACTCGATAGGATAAAAATAGTTCTACAAATTCATACACCAACAGGATAAACATACACAACAATTCAAAATCATGCCATAGCTCATCTAAAAATATTCACTCTTGGATTAAAGATACCAAAGGTGAAAACTACCAACATTAATGCAATATAGGTCAAATCAAAACATCCGAAAATCAGTATATTACACAGTAATAAAAAAACTCATGATACCTATGGAGTTGAGGGCCTTATATAGAAAATACAAGTCAATTCCAGGAAAAGAAATCATCACAACAAACCAAGCAAGCACAGTAAAACTCTGTTTGAATGAGGTCATTCTTCACCATGGCATAGACAGCTTTATTCAATAATTAAACCTGACAATGACCTGCCCATTTTACTCAGATTTACTTCCAGAACTTGCCATCCATTAACCCTAGGTGGCATCTCTCCTTTTTGGGAGTGAGAATATTGTGAAAAACTTGCCATCCCTTATTGTCTGAATAATTTATTTAGATAAAAAATTGACCTGAAATTGTATCTAGTGCAGACTTTTGCTTACACATATCACTCTCAGCTAAGTTCTCGTGCTACAGAAGATAAATGTGAATCCTTGTTACAAAAACCAAATGCAACATTTAATAGTACAAGTGAATCTTTAATGTCCAACTAATGTCACTTATCAGCAATAGCAAATTAAAATAAAAAAGAATAACACAAGCAAACAATCTTTCAAAGGACAAGGTAAAGATAATAGAGATGTCAATCTTACAATGGACAAAAACTTTGTCAGGAAGCTTCTTTACAAATTGACTAGCAGCATACCTCCAGTTGTCTGCACTGTTCATAGACGGAGAAGCCCGAGTTATATTCAAGCCACAGAACAGTTTTAAGGAAAAAAATCAAATATTTTATTTATAGTTCCTCACC
The DNA here is from genome assembly GCF_030272615.1 of Cryptomeria japonica. Lineage (NCBI taxonomy): Eukaryota > Viridiplantae > Streptophyta > Pinopsida > Cupressales > Cupressaceae > Cryptomeria > Cryptomeria japonica. Next base: position 101,218,246 of record NC_081413.1, on the reverse strand, counting down.
ATCTGTAATCTATTTAGAAATCCAAATAAAATGCCATTAATATCAAAAAGGGAACATCCTCTTTGCCTACTTGTATAAGTGAACATGTTACAATGATATCACGCAAATATCTTTTTGGATATCATCGCAGCATAAAGTAAACTTCAAACACCAAACCATCTCATAGAATTAATTTCACATACTCCTGTTTTTGTTGTTGTGTTATGCTTGTCTTTGTAATATATGTCTACAATTCAATTTTCATATTTATAATATTTTATATTAGGTTATCAGATTCGGTTTGGGTTCAGATTCGAGTTTGTGGACTCCATCAAAAAAAATTGGTGCTTGGATTTGTTTTAATCCGTTTATACAATAAAAACAATATAAAAATTATAAATATATACATATTTGCAGCAGTGATTAAGTCAGATTACCTCAGCATCATATAATAAACAAAACCGTCATATAAAGATAAAATTTGAAAATATTACAATGTATAGTAGATTTCTGGATTAAACTGTGTGCAAAATCTTTCAATCAACATTTCAGATCATACTTCATGATCCATCATTAGGATGAAATGTTTAGAGAGCAGGGTCGATTAGTCAAACTCAACTATCATGATACATATTAAAATTAAAAACGATAATGTCAAGTGTCAACAATCGGGCATCAGTATCATAGGGGTCTTCAAAAATATCATCACCATCACCATCATCCATATTAGAAGATGTAGGTATTGATATTGTTGTCATTTTATGACACCCTTGTTCCATCAGTAAGAACCGATCAGAGATACAATCCATGGACCAGCACTGCCCCAATTGATCAAGGAGAAAAGCAGAAGAATTATGAGGTGAGAAGTGTTGTCTTGTTTGGAAGAAGTCCCTTCCCTTTGCTTCCCTTTTCTTTCATGTTCCCCGGAACTCCGGAACCCCGAGGTTCCGAAGTTCCTTCTCTTTGCCTTCTCTTCTTTTCTTCTCCGAAACTCCCGAATCCCGAGGTTCCAAAGTTCCCTCCTAATCTTCTTCCCTTCCCCAGGACTCCGGAACCCCGAGGTTCTGAAGTTCCTTCCCTTTTTTGCCAGTCCTTTCTCCTTCGCGAAACTCCGGAACCCCGAGGTTCCGAAGTTCCTCCCTTTCGTTCCCCCTCCTCTTCAATTCTCCGAAACTTGGGAACCCCGAGGTTCCGACATTCCCTTTCCTTGCAGTTCTTCGGAACCCCGAGGTTATGAAGTTCCTTTCCCTTAGCCCCTTTCTTTTCCCGGAACCCCAAGGTTCCGAAGTTCCTTCTTTAGACTTTTTCAATTCCTCAGAACTCCGCAACCCCGAGGTTCCGAAATTCCTTTGATAGGTCTCCCCTTTTCCTTTTGCTTAGTCTCTTCTTCCCTTTCCCGAAACTCCGGAACCCCGAAGTTCTGAAGTCCTCCTTCCCCTTCCCTAGAACTCCGGAACCTCGAGGTTGTTAAATTTATGGATCAAAATTAAAATTATCTTGTTCTATGTATTACTAATTAAAATATAAATCTGACTATCTTCTTTTGTATGGCAGGTGAGAGGAGCATTTATTTTTCTATATGCTATCTCACGAATGCCACTCAATATAAGTATATAACAAATGGGACACGGTCAAGCAATGCCTTGATCGGTCATGACCGATCAAGACATTACTTGATCGTGCCCTTTTGTTTATACTAACAAATGCATGTTTAAATGATTGAATAAGAGACTTCATTTATCTCTCATTCAATCATTTATCTTACCAAAGCTATCATGCATTAACACTCCCTCTTAGCTAGGTAAGATAAAAGGTATTGGGAGAAATATTCATAAATCGTATGATGCTTATCTTGGGACCATAGTTTCAAGATGTGAATTGCCTCTGTCGGCGATTCTATTCACAAACTCTTGAGTGGATTGCCTCTGTCAGTGATTCTATCCATAAGCTCTTGTGTGGATTGCCTCAGTCGGCGATTCTATCCACAAGCTCGTGTGGATTGCCTCAGTCGGCAATTCTATCCATGAGCTCTCACATGGATTGCCTCAGTCGGGATTCTATCCACAAGCTCTTACGTGGATTGCCTCCGTTGGCGATTCTATCCACAATCTTGAGTTGTTGTAAGATCATCACCTTCCAATAACCTCAAAAATACAAGTGGAAATCATTTGGAAGTCGTCACTTCCTTATGATTACACAGGGCCCATAAAATAATTAATATTTACAATTTTTACCTCAAAAGTGCTCAATCTTTATTAGTAAGCTCCCTCTCAATCACAAGGTATCTTGAGTTTCTTCTAGAGAACATATTTTTCTGAACATACGTCTGAATTTCTGACTTTAGCAAGGGACACTTGTAGTTTAAGTTTGAGAGGACAAGTTCTTGCAATGTGGCCATATTCGTCACATTTGAAACATTGTACTTTAGAGGAGTCTCTAGGCTTCTTGAATGATCAATTACCATATGTCTTTTCGTCCTTTTTCCTTTTCAAACTAGAGACTAGAACTTGAACATCTTCATCAATGGGTTTCATGATTCCTCTTGATATTAGGTTACACTCTTCTTCAGCTTTTAGTCTATCAAATTTGGGAACTTTGGATCAAGCACTAACTCCTTGTCTAAAGTTTTCCCATGAGATAGGGAGCCCATTTAGAGTTATCATAGTTAGCTCCTTATTATCATAAATGTGACCAATTGATGAGAGTTGGTTCCTTAATTCTGTTATCCTCATAAAATATGAAGTGATAGTCTCTTCTTTACTCATTTTAATATTAGAAAGTTGATTTTTAAGTGTGAGGATTCTGCTCGTGTTGTTAATCTCAAACATGTCTTTCAAGGCTTTGAACATGTCATATGCAGAATCTAACCTTGTAATGATAGGTAGTAGATGACTCTTTACTCCATCTACTAATAACTCCATTGCTTTAATATTGTTCTTTTCCCACTGACTCTGTTCGTCTTTTCCATCAGGTTTAGAAGGATTCTCTATTATTGTGTTAAACTCATTCTTCCTTAGTACCAACATCATTTGTAGTTTCCATAAATCATAGTTTGAGGCACCTTCAAGTCTGTCTTCGAATCTGATTCCATTCGTCATTTTAAAATACAAACTTTCAAGGAGATATCAATCTGATCTTAATCAGATCTTCCTTCAGGCAGTTAGGCTTTATAGAAGGAAACTTGGCTCTGATATCATGTTAAATTTATGGATCAGAATTAAAATTATCTTGTTCTATGTATTACTGATTAAAATATAAATCTGACTATCTTCTTTTGTATGGCAGGTGAGAGGAGCATTTATTTTTCTATATGCTATCTCACGAATGCCACTCAATATAAGTATATAACAAATGGGACACGGTCAAGCAATGCCTTGATCAGTCATGACCGATCAAGACATTACTTGAACGTGGCCTTTTGTTTATACTAACAAATGTGTGTTTAAATGATTGAATGAGAGACTTCATTTATCTCTCATTCAATCATTTATCTTACCGAAGCTATCATGAATTAACAGAGGTTACGAAGTTCCTTCCTTGTCTTCCCCACTTTGGGAACCCGAGTTTCCAAAGTCCTCGGACTTCTTTCCGGCTTGCAACACTTCCAAATGGCGCGATCAACACTCAAAGCTTTAAATGCTCCGACAACTTTTGTGACTTATGCACCTTCTTTTGTGGAGCCACAGGGGTGTATTTAATGATTTTGGCAGGATTTCCATCGAGAGAAGTACAGGGCCATGCTTGTTGTGGTAACTTATGTCATGTTTGCATGCTCTCACTTTGGAAGGTCAGTCAATCCACCCTTCTCGGGGTTGCATTTTTAGGGTATGGCTAGGTTGCTTGCATGTACAAAAAATCAAGTGCATGCACTTCCCTGCACTCCCAGACTGGCATTTCCCTACAAGCAAAAGGGTCATGATCACTCTTGTAACCAATTTTCTATATAAAGGTTGTTAAACCTCATTGTAAAGGATTCTCTCCCTGTTGCCTTGAGCTATTCTATGCTCTTTCACTTCTCTTGTATTTATCTTGCATTTTTGCAACTGTAAGTTTGGCCATTGGCCATGTAATGAATTGAAATCACCGTTCTTGCCTTTCTTCAACTTATGTATGCTGTGTATGTTTCCTTACCTTCATCATAGGTGTATGTTTTGCGGCTCTTCTCTCATATATGCTGTGTTAATTTATTTGAGTGTGACTTATGGGAAACCTTCTCCCCTCTTGACATTCAGCGAATTCTAACCTCCATACTGTTGACGTGTCTAAAATCGCTGAACTTGCGACTTCATCTAGCCAAAGCAGAATAGAATGTATTCGTCGAGTATCCTATCCTCTCTTGAGATAAGGAAATCCCTAATGCTGTTTCTATTTGATCAATGGGGATGACCTCAAGGTTTCGATTGTCGGGTCTTGACTACAGGATAGCTCAATGATCGATGTGATTTGCTGGGAGCACAAGGGGACTTAAGTTTTGCAACAAGCTAGTCCGCTGCGATTCTCAAACTACAAAATAAAATCAAAAGGGAAGGGTTCAGGAAGCCTAAGGACAAGGATGATAATAGCTGATGTAGTGGGTAGATAAATTTCGATAAACCAGTTCTTGTTTTGCCAAAAATACCCTCACAACTAGACAAAAACGGTGCAAGTTCCAAGGGATGAAGGATTTTCAGACCGGAGACACTCACTTTAGGCACCCAATTCTAGCGCAACCTAAGACGCACACTTGCAGTTGAACTAAGCACAGTTTGGGTTCAAACTAACCATGCACGGTGACCTACAATCAGCAAACCCCCAATGGTATGAACCAGAAATGCATCAAATACCCCTCCACACTTCACCATTAAAATCCCTACACTCTAAAATTAACCAGCTGAAAGAAACCATGCAAACAGACTAAAACAAAGACAACAAACACCATATTTCAATGTTCATATATTTGCTTCAGCTGCCATTACAACAATTTCTGCAGCATCTCTATGCTATGCTTAAAATCTAATCTATTCTAACTTTTAAAATCTAACTACAAAATTCTAACAAACTACCTGACTATCTAACAAAAATCTCTAACTCTAAAAGAAAGGCCTCTGTCTTTTATAGAATTTACAATATTAAATCGAGGGCTAGGATGGACTGCATCCAAGGGTCCTAATCTGCCTTCCAGAAGCTGGCAGCTTTAACCTATGCCCAATCAATTCTCAATTATCCAACCAACCATAATTTCAACTACCTACAACTGTTTTGGCATTATTTTGAGTCTATCTGGTAGTTGGACATAACTGTCCACAAAAATATATTGCGCGGGACCCATAGGCAGTTTTTTCAATAAAATAGTTTCAGTTTACCGAAATTGAACTTCTGGAATTAAATCCAATTGTGTGCTTTTCTTGAGAACGCATGCTTTGTAGTATCCAGAGTGTTCTTCGGTCTTTGGTGGTGAGCTTCAGCTTGTCGTCCAGTGGCACGCTTCCCAATGCCCAGTTTAGATCTTGCGCTCTTGCAGCACGTTCCTACATCCTTTTCTTTTCCATCTTTCAGTGCCTGGCTCCTAGTTTTCTGCGATGACGTCCTGCGACCTGCAAACGATCAATTTCATTTTAATAAATCAATTTGAAAAATTAAATAATTTAACTTAACAAATATTAAATTTTAATGTCGTCTAGCCCGAGAAGTTCTTTGTGAGATGTATCTTGAAATGTCGTTCTCTCTTCGAACATGAAATCTAATCCTTGGTCTTGATGGTGTTTGGGCGATCTGAATCCACTAAAGCTTCTTGGCTGACTGGCGAAAAAGCGATTTTGCGATATTGTTCAATTTCGGCCTACAAGTTGGTTTTGAAAATATCTAAGTTTAACGCCCCTTTCTGCATTGGCATTTTCAGGCTAAAAGTCACTTTGCGAACTTGGTTTCAACGATTTTACCTTTCGCTTCTATTTGCCGAACTTCGGCTCAAGACGCATTTTTGCAAACTTGGTAACGCCTTTCTATTTTTAAAAGTTTTCCTTTATCTCTCGAAAATCGGCAAATATGGGGGTTTTGGATGGTTCTTCAGACTTTTAACTTCTGCGTTTAACCCTTAGGCGTCAAACTTGGGTGATTTGCTCTCCTTCAACAAACCTTCAAACTTCTTCGTTTTACTTTGTCACCGAAAATAGGGTGTTTAAAGCTTTTCATATGGTTTATATTTCGCGATTTACCCTCAGGTCGCGATTTCGGTGAATAAGTTCTCTTTTTTAACTTTATAAAATTGCGATTTTCTTCTAGGTTATGAACTTCAGGTTTTTGAGAGCTTTTACAAACTTAATTCTGCGATTTCCTTATGGATGCCGAACTTCGGCGATTTTGGAGGGTTTGTAAACTCTCTTTTTTTTAAAACTTCGCACCATTCTCCCTAGTTTGCGAACTTCGGCAATTTATGTATTTTGCAAACTCTAACCTTTTCGCGATTTCCCTAAGTTGAAAATAGCTAACTTCGAGAGTTAAGGGCTTTTTCCAAAACAATCGTGATTTACCCTTGGATTAAAACCTCGGCGATTTTCACTTGATTGGAATTTTCATATTTCCGCGATTTCTATATTTCGGGATTTTGACATGGTTTGTAAACTTTATAAATTCCTTGCAATTCTCCCTTGGTTGGCGAAAATCGAGAATTTCACCAATTTTGCAAACTTTCTAAACTTTGACTTTTATGCCCTTGTAGCGAATTTCAGAGTTTAGGTGGTTTTTGCAAACTTTCACAACTTTTGACACTTTCGCCTTCTTCAGCAAACTTCGGCGATTTAGAGCATTTTGCAAAGTTTAAAAAAAAATCATTTTATCCATCACTGGCGAATTTCGGGATTTTTGCAACCGCTGCGAGCTCTTATACTTTGCGATTTTAGAATTTTGCAAACCTCTTGAAACTAGGCGATTCTTGAATGGCAAACTTCGGGGGTTTATGATCTTTTGAAAACCTTCGCAATTTATCCATTATTGGCGAATTTCGAGGGTTTGTGACCTTTTTCAAAGTTTTGATATTTTTAACTTTTAACCCCCATTTGGCGAAAATCAGCATTTCAACGTCTTTGCAGGCTTTAACTCTTTCTTCACATTTAGGCGACTTTGCGGGAATTGGGGAGTTTGAAGTTCGCAATATGGCCCTAAAGGCCGAATTTGGTTTTAGCAGCACTTGACCCTTCATATCCCCTTCCTCTTCCGCAAGGACAGAAAGGCACAAACTGGGGGTCCCTGTCCAAGACGGGCATGGGTGTGCGATACGCAAAACAAATGGCGACTCGACTGGGAAATATTCCTGAACATTTCAAGGATGACTATCCGGATTGAACCCCAGAATCTTTTCAGTATATACCCCACAAAACAACCCAAATGACAGAAGACAGATTCGAAGTAAAAATGACCAACCTTGAGAAATCAAGTGTGTGCAGTGAAATTAATTCTGGCTTAAAGAAGGTTGAGATATCATTGTTTAGTTAATGCAAGTTACGTAGAGTGACTCTAACTCCAAAAGCAACCTAGATATAGCCCCGCTGCCAGCAAGCGTCTATAGCCCCGGCGGAGTTATCGCCTGTAAGCTCACAGAGATTGCTTTGTTTCCAATAAATTTTCTTGTTGAAAATCGGCAAAGGTGTCTGCATTCCCAAAGCCAAGCAAATTGATATTTCTTTGCTTTTCAGTTTCTTTTCTTTTGATTTTTCTCTTTTATTTTCACCTTTTCACCTTGGCTGGTAAGCAATGAAGCCTACGTGGGATTGAGCGTTACAGTGGTCGCTGAAGCAGAGCTTCAGATTTTTTCACCTACAGTTACCTCCCTTTGATAAAACGACAAACTTAAGCAATTTTAAGCGTTTAAAAGTGCAGTGATCACAACGTTGGCAACAAGACACAGCAAGCAACTAAATTTTTAGACTGACTAAGCCTTAAACCAAAATGGACTGACTACGAGGGCAACCATCCATTAGGTGCTCTACCAAAGTCGGCATCCAAGAAATGAGCCGGAAAAATTTTCCGACTTCGTACACCAGTGCTGGGAAAAGAAAACAAACCCCTTCAAAAACTGACAAGAAGACAACCCCTTCCGAAAGGACACCTATACTATGGAAAAGCAGAAAACAGGGAAACTAAACTAAAATAGAAAACGAACAAAAACCTAAACTAACTATGTACAAGAAGAGACCAATTGTACAAAAGGTGGACTATATGCATGCGTTCCCGATCCATGATGATTTTTCAGTATGTGCAGCAGTAACAGGGCAGCGGGAATAGTTCTCAGTTTGGCTTGTTTGTCTTTGTATTCTGAAAAGAAAATTTTCAGTTGGCCACTCTCAGGTTTAACCAAGGCATCGGGCAAAATTATCAATTGAGGAAGTTCATTAGGTCCGTGGTTAATCCATTTAGTATTTACAGGTTGTTTTCCCAGAATATTCAAAATTAAACGAAAAAAATTCAGAATTAACAGCAGGAGGGAAAGAAACAACCTGGCAAGTTTCTGAGTCATGCAGAGTATTGTACGGTGGGTTGTGCGGCAGGAAGGCTTCAACAACTGTATCAGGAGGTTGCCATTGGTGGTGCAGCATCCCGATAGCGTCTAGTGTATGCAAATCAGCATCACATTCCACATTAGGTTGCGCAAGCTGAAAATCAGTCTTGAAACCGAACTCGAACTCAGGAAAGAGAGGCGCATCATCTGTCAGTGAATCCTTGGGTTGTATGAACAATGCGGCCTTATGCACTTCTATCAGTACTTCCTCAAACAGCAGGGACTCTTTGATTGATTGGTCCTCAAACACGTCCCCAACAGACTCCTGGACTGCATCCTCCATTGGTGGGGCTGATGCAAACTGCTCTTCAACCTGTGGCTGATCCACAAAGCTCCCTTGATTGTCCTCTTGAACACTGTCCTCATCAGTTGCAAGGATAACAAATTCATCTGTTGCCTTGGTCTGATTGACTGGTTCATCTTTCTCAGCACTTGATAGCTCCAACTTAACATCGTCAGAAGGTGTGGTGCTGTATTGATTTTGAGATCTTCTGTATTCATCTGCAGCGAGGTAGGCAATCCACATTTTGTTGGCGATGCTCTCCTCTAGATCTTCCAGCAGTCCAAATTGGGCTTTAACTTGACTGACTGCCTCCATGCATAGTGAGCAAGTGAATTCTAAGTGTGGGGTGCAATGAATTCTGCACCACCAAGGTGATAACACGCTCTCCAAGCGTAATTCCTTATCAAGACCAAACTAGTTCTCAATCAAATTCTTGAATCTTGTAAATTCCTCGATGCTGGACGGAGGACTGGGGATATTCGGCTGTACGATCGCCTTTGGTTTGGGGACATCCCAAAAGAATATCTGCCCCTGTAATGCGAGCTCAACCCTTGACAAAAATGTCAAGCAATTCAGTTCATTGTGCGATGTGGTGTCATGAATTTTGCAGTGAGTTGCAGATGCAAATTCGGACAGCTGCCTTGGATAGAACTACAGACTTAGCTCTTGTTGGATTTGGAAAATTTCGGACTGCAGACAGTCTTCATGAAATGGCTGACTCAACATACTGACTCAGAAATATTTTTTGTATTTTCAGATTTTCTAATTTTTTGGCTTTTTTGGTTTAACAGGGATCTTGCATATCCCGAATATAGCATTTAAAAGGTCAATTAGACTCAACTTGTTGGAAGGTACCTTCCAAAGGCCCTCCTTCTAGCGCCAATTTTGTTGACATGTCTAAAATCGTTGAACTTGCGACCTCATCTGGCCAACGCAGAACAGGATGTATTCATTGAGTATCCTATCCTCTCTTGAGATAAGGAAATCCCTAATGCTGTTTCAATTTGATCAACGGGGACGACCTCAAGGTTTCGATTATCAGGTCTTGACTGTAGGATAGCTCAACGGTCGATGTGATTTGCTGGGAGCACAAGGGGACTTACGTTTTGCAACAAGCTAGTCTGCTGTGATTCTCAGACTACGAAATAAAATCAAAAGGGAAGGGTTCAAGAAGCCTAAGAACAAGGATGATAACAGCTGATGTAGTGGGTAGACAGATTTCGATAAACCAGTTCTTGTTTCGCCAGAGATACCCTCACAACTAGACAAAAACGATGCAAGCTCCAAGGGATGAAGGATTTTCAGAGCAAAGACACTCGCTTTAGGCACCCAATTCTGGCACAGCCTAAGACGAACACCTGCAGTTGAACTAAGCACAGTTTGGGTTCAAACTAACCATGCACAATGACCTACAATCAGCAAACCCCCAATGGTATGAACCAGAAATGCATCAAATACCCCTCCACACTTCACCATTAAAATCCATGCACTCTAAAATTAACCAACTGAAAGAAACCATGAAAACAGACTAAAACAAAGACAACAAACACCATATTTCAATGTTCATATATTTGCTTCAACTGCCATTACAACAATTTCTGCAGCATCTCTATGCTATGCTTAAAATCTAATCTATTCTAACTTCTAAAATCTAACTACAAAATTCTAACCAGCTGCCTGACTATCTAACAAAAATCTTTAACTCTAAAAGAAAAGCCTCTACCTTTTATAGAATTTACAATATTGAATCGAAGGCTAGGATGGACTGCATCCAAGGGTCCTGATCTACCTTCCAGAGCTAGCAACTTCAACCTATGCCCAATCAATTCTCAGTTATCCAACCAACCATAATTTCAACTACCTACAACTATTTTGGCATTATTTTGAGTCTATCCGGTAATTGGACATAACTGTCCACAAAAATATCTTGCGCGGGACCCATAGGCAGTTTTTTTCAATAAAACAATTTCAGTTTACAGAAACTGAACTTCAGTAATTAAATCCAGCTGTGTGCTTTTCCTGAGAACGCATGCTTTGTAGTATCCAGAGTGTTCTTCGGTCTTTGGTGGTGAACTTCAACTTGTCGTCCAGCGGAACACTTCCCAATGCCCGGTTCAGATCTCGTGCTCTTGCAGCGTGTTCCTACATCCTTTTCTTTTCCAGCTTTCAGTGTTGGCTCCTGGTTTTCTGCGATGACGTCCTGCGACCTGCAAACGATCAATTTCATTTTAATAAATCAATTTGAAAAATTAAATAATTTAACTTAACAAATATTAAATTTTAAAGTCGTCTGGCCCGAGAAGTTCTTTGTGAGATGTATCTTGAAATGTCGTTCTCTCTTCGAACGTGAAATCTGATCCTTGGTCGTTATGGTGTTTGGGCGATCTGAATCCACTAAAGCTTCTTGGCTGACTGGCGAAAAAGTGATTTTGCCCTATTGTTCAATTTCGGCCTACAAGTTGGTTTTGAAAATATCTAAGTTTAACGCCCCTTTCTGCATTGGCATTTTCGGGCTAAAAGCCACTTTGTGAACTTGGTTTCAACGATTTTACCTTTCGCTTCTATTTGCCGAACTTCGGCTCAAGACGCGTTTTTGCAAACTTGGTAACTTAACGCCTTTCTATTTTTAAAAGTTTTCCTTTATCTCCCGAAAATCGGCAAAAATGGGGGTTTTGGATGGTTCTTCAGACTTTTAACTTTTGCGTTTAACCCTTAGGCGTCGAACTTGGGCGATTTGCTCTCCTTCAACAAACCTTCAAACTTCTTCGTTTTACAATGTTGCCAAAAATAGGGTGTTTAAAGCTTTTCGCAGGGTTTATATTTCGCAATTTACCCTCAAGTCGCGATTTCGGTGAATGAGGTCTCTTTTTTAACTTTATAAAATTGCGATTTTCTTCTAGGTTATGAACTTCGGATTTTTGAGAGCTTTTGCAAACTTTATTCTGCGATTTCCTTATGGATGCTAAACTTCGGCGATTTTGGAGGGTTTGTAAACTCTTTTTTTTTTTTAAACTTCTCGCCATTCTCCCTAGTTTGCGAACTTCGGCGATTTATGTATTTTGCAAACTCTAACCTATTCGCGATTTCCCTAAGTTGAAAATAGTGAACTTTGGGAGTTAGAGGTTTTTTTCAAAAAAGTCACGATTTACCCTTGGATGAAAACCTCGACAATTTTCACTTGATTGGAATTTTCATATTTCCGCGATTTCTATATTTCGGGATTTTGACATGGTTTGTAAACTTTATAAATTCCTTGCAATTCTCCCTTGGCTGGCGAAAATCAGGGATTTCACCAATTTTGCAAACTTTCTAAACTTTGACTTTTACACCCTTGTAGCAAATTTCAGAGTTTAGGTGGTTTTTGTGAACTTTCACAACTTTTGACACTTTCGCCTTCTTCAGCAAGCTTCGGTGATTTAGAGCATTTTGCAAAGTTTAAAACAAATTCATTTTATCCATCACTGCGGAATTTCGGGATTTTTGCAACCACTGCGAGCTCTTATACTTTGCGATTTTAGAAATCTGCAAACCTCTTGAAACTAGGCGATTCTTGAATGGCAAACTTCAGGGGTTTATGATCTTTTGAAAACCTTCGCAATTTATCCATTGTTGGCGAATTTTGGGGGTTTGTGATCTTTTGAAAACCTTCGCAATTTATCCATTGTTGGCGAATTTCGGGTGTTTGTGACCTTTTTCAAAGTTTTGATATTTTTAACTTTTAGCCCTCATTTGGCGAAAATCGGCATTTCAACGTCTTTGCAGGCTTTAACTCTTTCTTCACATTTAGGCAACTTTGCGAGAATTGGGGAGTTTGAAGTTCGTAATATGGCCCTAGAGGCCGAATTTGGTTTTAGCAGCACTTGACCCTTCATATCCCCTTCCTCTTCCACAAGGACAAAAAGGCACGAACTGGGGGTCCCTATCCAAGACGAGATGGGTGTGCGATACGCACAACACATACATGCATTGGGGTCACTCATACAACTGAAGTTTGTGCATCTCCTGGGTATTTCAGTTGATTCTTTGTGTTATTTCGGGTAGGGAGAGAAACAATCTCTTCTTGGTGCATCACCTCCTTTTATTTTAAGCATTTCCCTCTTCCCTTTTCTTCTGCAAGTTGTTAGGATAGGCTTAGGAGTAAGTTTTGAAGTGTTGTTGGTTCAACACCTACACCTGGATTGAGAAGGAAGCCGGCCTTTTCCGGAGATTCAACCCCCTCGCGCAAGGTCCCACACTTCGTGGTCGTTTCCATGTTTCACAAGGTTGCTGAGTTGATAGCTCAACAAGGGTGCAAACTTTTGTGATAACAGGTATATTAGAAGAACCACAAAAAAAGGGCATTATAAGTAGGGCATCACTGTTGGCATATGTGCAGAGCTTGATGACGTGATGATATTGTATGTTGTCATTGATGTCAATATGTTGTAGTATGAACAAGTATATTGAGGCAAGCAAACTGGCAAGAGAACCGGTATGATGATGTGAACCGATATATGTGAAAAAGTGAAGCAGTATGTTGATGATGTGAACCAGCATATGTGAAAAGGTGAAGCGGTATGTTGGAATGAGAACCGGTATGTGCAAAGTTTTGTATCAGGGTTTCATTTGATATGACTACCGGTTGGTAGTCTCAGCTTTAGGGTTTCCGGTTGATGCATTTCAAGTCCGTGTGATTCGACCAACAACATCCTATGATGGGTTAGCATTGAAATGGAGATCAGATCGTGTTGCCACGTCAGCCTTGTGCGCGTGAAGGATTTCCTTGAGGATCTTGCATGAAGAAGATTGATCCTATCTACCTCGAGAATGTGTGAAGTCTCAGTAAACGGTGGAGAGCGCATGATGGGTTATCAGCTTCCAGAAGTGGCAAAGAACGAACGATGGAGAAAGTCTTGAGATCTGTTCAAGACTGTTTTATTCAATGCAATGTGTTTGAACGGTCGGGATTGGACCGACTATATTGATAACCTAAATGTTTAGAATTTAGAGTTTATGCTACCGACCTATCTGTTTCCTATAAGGTCGATGATGATTTGCATTGTGAAGTTGTTGGCAAATGTTATGCGTGTATCCAAGTGAAGAGATACTTGATTCTTGCCAGACCTGAGAAGTGTGTTGATACCTGCAGAGTGTGATTGCAGAAGCAAAGGAACTAAAGTGGATCTGCATTGGCTTTGAGTGTTGTTATCAGATTAGTGTATTACCTGTTGACTTCTAACCATTTCAGCAATTGGAAAATCCCTTAACTAGGTAGCTTTAACAGGCTTTGTGTAAATCCTTAAACAGGGTGACTCAAATCAATGAGTTCTTCAAATCCTCTTGCGAGGTAACCTTTAACAGGGTTCTAACCTTTAACCAGGTATTTAGCCATCCCTTAACCGGGTGATCCCTAGCAGGATCAGTTCCTAGCAGAACCTATTGTAAAGTCCTTAACCAGAGTAGGCTCCTAACAGAGCGGACTTCAGAAGAGTTCAAAGAACAATTTGTGGGTATTCATCCCCACTGTGGTTTTTCCCAGTTGGGTTTCCACGTGAAAAATCAGTGTGTCATGTGTGATGCTTTGTCATGTGATGATTAGTATTTTTTGTTAAGTGGTAATGCATGCTGATCCAGTGGTCTTTATATTTCTGATGTATTACTTGTTTATGCATATGGGTGAAGTGGAAAGGAGATATTAGGTGTGGTGAAGATCTAAGTGTTACCGGTTTATGTCTTTCAAAGTCATACTGTGTTTTACCGGTAGTATCCTGTTTTAGATCGGTGATATTGTTTACCAGTTAGTTCAGTCTTTGCAGTCAAAGTGGTTTAAGGAAGTTTTTGTCTATACTGATTCGCCCCCCCCCTCTCAGTATCTATTGAGTACTTACTATTCATCATTATTCATCGGTCACTAGTTGAAATATGCAAAAATCATATGATCTAGCCAGTTGTTAGTCATTGAGAATAAATCTGTCAAACAGTTAAGAACAGCTCACTTGGAAGTATGCTTATTCAATGCAAGCAATACTAGTGCAGATACTTTTTAAAAGTCGATGGCTTATCAATCAATTTATGGTTTCTAACGTTTTTGTATTTAGAACTTTAAGATATTTTTGTTTTAAGAGCTTTCAATCTTTTGGCTATTGGTTCCTTTCATAAACTCATTTATAACATGTTTTAAATGGCCATGTAATTTCATTAGCAATGTACTGCTCAATTGACTTTCGATACGTGGAACATTGTTTCAGTAATAAGGAACCACTGATTTAACTCACATAAACATTAATTATCTAAAGAACTAGCTCTAGCTTTTGGTAGCCCTCTTTTGATTGTAAGTGCTTCCAGCACCATAGAAATACATGTCATATTTAGTAATAAATAGAAAAAGAATCAATATATCAGTAAAAAAAAAAATCAAAAACGCCCAAAAAAAAGCTATCATCTCATTCCCAGCAGCACCTTATGTGTACTTCCAGAGTGGACCGCTTCCAGCTAGTGTTGTGTGTTTGGATCTGCTACACTTTAAAAGTAGGTACCTGAAGTATCCTATCCAGAACTAATCAGCAGTCAGTAGTTCTTTGTTCTTCACATCCAAATTGTCAAAACAATTTAATTTCCCTCCAATAATTTGGCCAAAAAACAAAATTCAAAATCAAAAATCAAAAAAGTGATGGGTGCATCATGGTAAAGAGCAAATGAAGGTGAAATTTGAGACACATTCGTCTTAGATGGGCCCGCAATCATTTTGTAGAGTGATGCATGGATCTGTGTTGAAGCAAATACAGATCCATATCCAGGACAGAACAGACCTGAATGGATACATACCCAAAAGAGATCGGACCTGAAATTATAGGTCCAAGGGGCCAAACTAGTAACATAGATTTTAAATATGGTTGTTGGATAAGTTGAGCTGAAGTGATAAACAAGGCTTCAAAAACATAGCCCCAAGTTCAAATCCCAAGAGATATGATAAAGTGCTGAAATTGGATAAATTGGCATACCTCATTTCCAATCAAAGTCTATACATATTAGGTTTGTACTTGCGTCTTCACTGTTTCCATCTGTTGTTTGCTTTCCTTTCTTGAGTTTTCTTCCAACTCTGCTCTTCCCTTATTCCTGTCGAAGTGTCAAACTTCCCCATCCTATCATACCTTCTATCTGTCACCCACCATGAACTGTAGTTTGAGTCTTGTGGTATGGCCAATCCCCAATCCCCAATATATTCACCTATTTT